>NC_092398.1:35022610-35101853 GCF_030028105.1 Mobula birostris
GCCTGCACCTTCCTGCGGAGGAGTCAGGGAGCCCTGTCACACATTGGGAAATCGGCCTTGAGACACGCGTCACTACAGACCCCAAGATACGCCCTCTTGCTACAACCATCAAAGAGGAAAATCCACATTCAGCAATTCATGAACAGCTTCTTCCCCTCCACCACCAGATTTCTGAACAGTCTATGAATCTCACTGTTCTTTTTTTTGCACTTTTTGATAATTTATAATGATTTTACAGTACTGTGCAAAAGTCACATATACAGTAGGATGCCTATGACTTTTGCACATTGCTGTAGTAATTTTATGTATTGCACTGGTACACTGTTGTGAAAAAAAACAGATTTCATAACATATGTGAGTGATGATATGGGTCACTATTCTGTACTGAGAGTGGGAATGGGGCAGGGAGAGGGGAATCATGGTTGGGAAAAGAGGAAGGTAGAGTGAAGGGAGTGGAAAACACCAGAGTAATTATCAATAAACCAAATAACCTTGCCTGGCGTCTCAGGGCTGGGTATGCACTACCCATCCCACACACTCTCTCTCCACCACCTATCCCACACCCTCCTGCGGTGCCCCACCCTCGCCATTCCCAACCATCCTTTGCTCGCACCCGATTTACAAACTCACTCTCCACCCCACATTGACAAATACAGTTCAGTACCGTGTAAAAGTCTTAGGCACCCTAGTTATATATTGTATATGTGCCTTTTGCATTGTACCTCTTGACTCTGTAATGCTGCCATCAGGAAACAGCTACAGGAGCCTCGGGACTCTCACTACCAGGTTCATGAACAGTTATTACCCCTCAACCATCCATCAGCCTCTTGAACGAGTGGGGATAATTTCACTTGCCCCATCACTGAACTCTTCCCTCAACCTATGGATTCACTTTCAAGGACCCTTCATCTCATGTTCTTAATATTTATTTATTACTATTTCCTTTTCTATTTGCACAGTTTGTTGTCTTTTGTCTGTCCGTCCTTTGATTCTATTATGGTTTTTGGATTTACTGAGAATGCCCCAAGAAAATGAATCTCAGGGTTGTATACGGTGAAATATATGTACTTTGAACTTTGAGTGATAGTAACCATATAACCATATAACAATTGCAGCACGGAAACAGGCCATCTCGGCCCTTCTAGTCTGTGCCGAACTCTTACTCTCACCTAGTCCCACCAACCTGCACTCAGCCCATAACCCTCCATTCCTTTCCTGTCCATATATCTAGCCAATTTAACCTTAAATGACAACATCAAACCTGCCTCAACCACTTCTGCTGGAAGCTCGTTCCACACAACCACCACTCTCTGAGTAAAGAAGTTCCCCCTCATGTTACCCCTAAACTTTTGCCCTTTAACTCTCAACTAAAGTCTTCTTGTTTGAATCTCCCCCACTCTCAATGGAAAAAGCCTATCCACGTCAACTCTATCTATCCCCCTCATAATTTTAAGTACCTCTATCAAGTCCCCTCTCAACCTTCTACACTCCAATCAAGCCTAGTGAATCTGATTTTGACCCCACCACTGAAAAGTTCCACTCTCATGCCAGTACTGGTCAGGAATTTCACCGGGTGAGAGGGGACTGCCATTCAGCCCATCACAACCCAACCTATCCCCAACTTTCAGCACTAGGTTTACTGTCCTCCAGGTCTTTAGGAAGACACACAGACGCTGAGATACTTCCTCAGTTATACACTAAAGATCTAGATGTGGTTGACATAAGTTATATTTCTGATAATATCAGAATCTGAATTCATATACGAACAATGAATTGAATTGTAAACACGAGAGATTCTGCAGATGCTGGAAGTCTAAATCAACACACACAAAATGCTGGAGGAACTCAACAGGTCAGGCAGCATCTGTGGAAGGTGCATTTTTTTGTTATTGTCACACCGAGGTATAGTGAAAAACTGCATGCCATCCATACAGAGCTTTTCATTACCACAGTGCACTGAGGTCGTACAGGATGCAGGATAAAGTGTTACGGCTACAGAGAAAGTGCATTGCAGGCAGACGGGGTAGATTCTGAGGTCAAGAGTCCATCTTACCGTACTAGGAAACCACTCAATAATCTGACAACCCCTGTCCTCGAGCCTGGTGGTACGTGCTTTCGGGCTTTTGTATCTTCTGCCCAACGGAGAGGGGAGGGGAGGAGAGAGAACATCTGGGTTGGGTGGGGATCTTTGATTATATGGGCAGCTTTGCTGAGGCAGTGAGAGTCGTAGACAAAGTCCACAGAGGGGAGGCTGTCAGAATCAGGATTATTGTCACTGACAGGTTGTTTTGCAGTAGCAGTACAACGCAAAACTACAATTACAAGTTACAGTAAGAAATATAAAAGTAAGTAGTGTGAAAAGAGAGCAAAATATTGTGACGGTATTCGTTGGCTCATGGCCCAGTCACAAATCTGATGGTTGAGGAGAAGAAGCAGTTCAGGCTCCTGTACTTCCTCCCTGATGACGGGCACATCCTTAAAAATGGATGCCAGCCTCATGAGGCATCGTCCTTAACGGTGGGGAGGGCTGTCTCATGATGGAGTCGAGTGAATGTACAATCCTCTGCAGCTTTGGCCAGTCCTCTGCATCAGAGCCTCCATGCCACACAGTGATGCCACCAGTCAGAATGCTCTCCACAGTACAGCTGTAGAAACTTGCTCGACTCTTTGGTGGTATATCAAAACTCCTCTCTCAACATAGCTGCCAGCACGCCTTCTTCGCAATTGCATCAATTTGTTGGGCCCAGGATAGATCTTCAGAGGATGTTGAAGCTGATCACCTTTTCCACTGCTTGTCCCTCGGTGGTCAGTGTGTGTTCTTGCAATTCCTCTTTCTTTCTTTTTCAATCTTTTTATTAATTTCGAAATATAGAAACAAAACATAGCAATAATACAAATAGTAGGAGATATATTGTTACACTAAGAAAAGTAATTGTAAAATGAAATAGTGTAAATTAACAAGGCTCCCTATCATGTAGAACTAACAACGGATAATACAAAGCAAAAAAAAACTGGAAAAAAAATCATGAAAAAGGAAAAAAAACAAACAAAAAAAAACAAACCCCATCCCCAAAGAAAAACAAAATTAATCAACTAAACTAAAAGACTTGGGCAAAACTAACAACTTAAAAATGGAAAAGAAGAAAACCTTAGTGTTGACGACTCCATCCCCCTCCAACAACAGTACAGAGAGATAAAACAAGTTTGGAAATGATCAAATTACATCAAATGAAAATGCTGAATAATGCTGAGTAGGATGATACAGTTTAAAGTAGTGCACAGGGCTCCTATATCCAAAGATAAACTATCTCGTTATTACTCTCATATTAATCCAATATGTGACAGATGCCATTCCGAGATAGCTTCTTTAACCCACATGTTCTGGTCATGTCCCTTGTTGGAGAAATATTGGAAAGATATTTTTGATATTATTTCAACGGTCCTAAATATAGACTTACAACCTCATCCAATTACTGCTATCTTTGGACTACCAATGATAGACTTAAATAATTTAACCTCTTCATCACGAAGGATGATTGCATTTCTTACTTTAATGGCTAGAAGGTCCACTTTGGGGAATTGGAAAGAGATTAACCCTCCTAAGGTATTTCATTGGTTTTCACAAACTATGGTGTGTTTGAATTTGGAGAAAATTAGAAGTGCAGTTTATGACCCTTCTATTAAGTTTGAAAAAACTTGGAGGCCATTTATTCAAATTCCTCTTTCTGAAGTCCACAATCAATTCCTTGGTCTTACTGATGGTGAGTGCAAGCTTGCTGTTGCGATACCACAACTTGCTCCTGTAGGCCCCCTCATCACTATCCAACCTTCTGTCATCAGTAGCTGAGACATTGATTAATTTATGAATGTCGTTTGAGCTGTGCTGAGCCACACAGTCGTGGGTGTAGAGGGAGTCGCGCAGTGGGCTAAGCACGCATCGTTGAGGTGCAGTGGTGTTGATTGTCAGCGAGGTTTTATTTCCAGCCCACGCTGTGGTCTCCCGGTGAGGAGGTCAAGGATTCCCAGTTGCAGAGGGAGGTAGGGGTCAGGTTTTGAAGCTTTTGATTAGTACTGAGGGGATGATGGATGATTGTACTGAACATTGCTGTTTACTGATTACAGCTCAGTCACAAACAAGAGAAAATCTGCAGATACTGGAAATCAAAGTAGCACACACAAAATGCTGGAGGAACTCAGCAGCCCAGGCAGCATCTATGGAAAAGGGTAAACAGGCCGAGACCCTTCATCAAGACTGGAAAAAAAAGAGATGAGATGTCAGAGTAAGAAGGTGGAGGTGGGGGTGGGGGGGGGGAAAGGAGATGAAGAAGTACAAAGTAGCTGACACCGGGAGAAGGGTAGGGTGAAGTAAAGAGCTGGGAAGTTGATTGTTTAAAGAGATAAAGGGCTGGAGCAGGGGGAAATCTGATAGAATACAGAAAACCATGGAAGAAAGGGAAGGGGGAGGAGCACCACAGGGAGGTGGACGGGTAAGGAGATACGGTGAGAGAGGGAATGTGGAATTAGTGGAAGTTTGAGAAATCGAGCTCATGCCAGCAGGTTGGAGGCTAACCAGGCAGAATATAAGGTGTTGCTCCTCCAATCTGAGTATGGCTTCATAGCGGCAGTAGAGGAGGCTATGGAGTGACATACTGGAGTGGGAATGGGAAGTAGAATTGAAATGGGTGGCTACTGGGAGATCCTGCTTTTTTTTGGCATAGGCGAAATGCTTTTCCAATCTACCTTGGGTCTCACTGATATACAAGAGGCTACACCAGGAGCACCAGATACAGTAGATGACCCCAACAGATTCACAGATGAAGTGTTGCCACACTGGAATGATGATTTAGAGTCCTGAATGGTCGTGAGGGAGGAGCTGTAGGGGCAGGTGTGGCACTTGTTCTGCTTGTAAGAATAAGTACCAGGAGAGAGATCAGCGGGGAAGGACGAATGGACAAGGGAGCGATCCCTGTAGAAACCAGTAAGTGGGGGTGAAGGGTAGGGAAAGATGTGTTTGGTGGTGGGATCCCATTGGAGGTGGCAGATACAAGGAATTATGTGCTGGACATGGAGGCTCAGTACTGCTGTTGTCCAGGTGGTATGAAGCTGAATGAAAAGCGGTGAGATTGCATCCTCCATAGAACTGTCGTAGCAGTAGCAGATTGTAGCAGGTCCAGGTCTTTGCTTGGGTCATCATCATCAGGTGCCGTGCCCAGTTTGAGCTTTGACGCTATGGCCCACCCGCTCCTGTTTCAGGTCAAGTGGACCAATTCATTGGTATTCATTTCCAGTTCACTTGTCTTTGTCTTCCTCTTGCTTTCTTCCCTTCAATCTTTCCCATAATTACCGTGCATTCTAACTCCTCTTTCCTAATCACATGTCCAATGAAGTTACGTTGTCTTTTCATGATCTCATACATCATTTCTCTTTTTCTGTTTGCTCTGTTCATGACATCCTCATTAGATATTCATTTCGTCCATGATATTCTTTGCATCCTCCTCAAAAACCACATTTCTGCTGCTACAGTTCGTTTCCTCACGTTACCAGATATTGTCCAACATTCTGAGCCGTATAACATAACTGGATAAACGTAACATTTCAGTACTCTGAGGCGGGTTGTCACGCCTAGTTTAGTATTGGTCAGTATACTCTTCATTCTCATAAAGGTGTCTTTTGCCATCCCTATTCTTCTTTTGATGTCCATGTTGCACCTGCCATCTGATGTCACCCAGCTTCCTAAGCAGCAAAAGTTCTGTACTTGTTTTATGTCTTCCCCGTTTATTTTCAGCCTGCAGATAGGATTCTCCTTCTTTTTGGATATCACCATACATTCTGTCTTTTTGCAATTGATAGATAGACCCATTTTTGCACTTTCTTCAACAATTATATCAATTAAGTTTTGTAGTTCTTCCTCCATAATTGCAATTAACACAGTGTCATCTGCATATCTGAAATTATTGATGTTTTCACCGTCAACTTTGATTCCCAAGTCTCTTGGTTGGGTAGGATTCTAATTTGCTCAGGTTGCTTCCAGCAATGACCAATCTCTCAAAGCACCTTATCACAGTCGATGTGAGTGCTACTGGGTGATAGCTGTTGAGGCAGCTCACCCTGCTCTTCTTGGGCACCAGTATGATTGGTGTGCTGAGCTGTGTCCACAACTCTCTGCAATGCCCCTCTGTCTCAGGCAGAGCAGTTCTGTACCCAGCCTTAAGCTACCAGATGTCACAGATCAGCCAGCAAGATGGGCAGAGCAACAGCAGACGGAATGTGGGCAGGGAAAATGATTAAAAACACGGGAAAGTCTCTCCAGTTCTAGAAATCCAAAGTAACAACGCAAGATCCTGGAGGAACTCACTAGGTCAGGTGGAACTTAGGGAAATTAATAGATAGTTGACAGTTCGGGTCGAGACTCTAGTTCAGGACTGAGAAAGAAGTGGAAAGATGCCAGAATAAAAAAGTTGGGGGGGGGTGGGGGGGAATGGAGAAAGAGACTAGCTGGAAGGTGATAGGTGGAGCCAGGTGGGTGGGAAAGGTAAGGGTGGAGAAGAAGGTATCTAATAGGAGAGGAGAGTGGACCACAGGAGAAAGTGAAGGGGGGTGACCCAGGGGGAAATAATAGGCAGGTGAGAAGAGATAAAAAGTTGGAAAGGGGAATAAAGTAAGGGGGGGGGCAGGTGGGAGAAGCAAAATTTAGAGAAATCGATGTTCAAGCCATCAGGTTGGAGGAGCCACACCTGGGTAGCCTCGTCCTGGCACAAGAGGAGCCATGGACCGACATGTCAGAACAGGGGTGAGAATGGGAATTGGCCACAGGGAAGTGCCGCTTGAGGTGGATGGTGCAGAGGTGCTCGATGAAGCGGTTTGCATATCCACCCCATCCACACCCCTCATGATCTTACACACCTCAATAAGGCTATCCCTCAGTCTCCTCCGCTCCAACGCATAACATTCTAGCCGGTCCAGCCTCTCCCTATAACTCAGTCCCTCAAGGCCTGGCAACATCCTTGTAAATCTCCTCCGCACTCTTTCCAGCTTAATTGTGCACTTACTCCAGCAGAGCAGCTAGAACTGAACAAAGTTATTCCAAGGCAGCCTCACCAGCGTCTTCTGCAACTGCAACTTCACACCCCAGCTTCTATATTCAGTGCCCTGACTATTGAAGGCTGGCTGCCCAAGGCCTTCTTCAGCCAGCCTGTCCACCTCACTTTCAGGGACATTATGAGGGAGGGTAAATCATGGGAAATGTTCCTGATGTGTCTGAAGCCTGCAGTTGTGCAGAACTGTACAAGAGTCTAAGGCACAGATAGATAGCGGGGACGCCTGAGACTTGTGCACAGTACTGTATTTGGCAAGGTGGAGTGGAGATCAAGCAGGAGCAAAGGATAATGGGAATGGTGAGGGTGGAGCGGTGGGAAGGGTGTGGGACAGGTGCCAGGGGAGGGGGTTGGCGCAGGTGCAGACGCACCCAGCCCTGAGGCACCAGGCAAGGCAATTTGATTCCAAACAATTGCTTTATTGATTATTATGGAGCGTTCCTGTCCACTACATTGCAGTTTCTGTACCGTGCTTTCTACTTCACATCTGTAGGTTGTGAGCATAGCTCTCTGCCAGCCACGATGACAATGAACTTGCCTGTGACGACGTACATCTCTCTCTCTGTGGGGGACGGATGTTTCCCCCACTCTGCCACATTGAGGTCTTTTCCTGACCGAGCGTCACTGGACCAGCTGGTCTTGCAGCCACACGAGGTTTCCCTGACTGCCCCGAAACCGAGAAGACAAACTCATTACTGTCGAGTCACGTACGGGCAAAGCACCTTTAGGGTGACAGTTTCCTGTCACTTAAGGACATAAAGGAACTGGATCATCCTGTCGCAGCAGTCCAATCGTTTTGCATTTACACAACATGTTAAAATTACAGACTTAATTAGTTTAGGGACTCGATGGTAGTGTTGCAGTTAGCCTTACAGTCAAGTCAAGTCACTTTTTATTGTCATTTCGACCATAACTGCTGGTACAGTACACAGTAAAAACGAGACAACGTTTTCCAGGACCATGGTGCTACACGAACAATACAAAAACTACACTGAACTATGTAAAAAGCAACACGAAACTACACTAGACTACAGACCTACCCAGGACTGCATAAAGTGCACAAAACAGTGCAGGCACTACAATGAATAATAAACAAGACAAGAGGCACAGTAGAGGGCAGTAGTTTGGTGTCAGTCCAGGCTCTGGGTACTGAGGAGTCTGATGACTTGGGGGAAGAAACTGTTACATAGTCTGGTCGTGAGAGCCCAAATGCTTCGGTGCCTTTTTCCAGATGGCAGGAGGGAGAAGAGTTTATATGAGGGGAGCGTGGGGTCCTTCATAATGCTGTTTGCTTTGTGGATGCAGCGTGTGGTGTAAGTGTCTCTACTGGCGGGAAGAGAGATCCTGATGATCTTCTCAGCTGACCTCACTATCCGCTGCAGGGTCTTGCGATCTGAGACGGTGCAATTTAGGCAGTGATGCAGCTGCTCAGGATGCTCTCGATACAACTTCTGTAGAATGTGGTGAGGATGGGGGGTGGGAGATGGACTTTTCTCAGCCTTCGCAGGAAGTAGAGACGCTGCTGGGCTTTCTTTGCTATGGAGCTGGTGTTGAGGGACCAGGTGAGATTATCCGCCAGGTGAACACCAAGAAATTTGGTGCTCTTAACAATCTCAACGGAGGAGTCGTCGATGTTCAGCGGAGAGTTGTCGCTCCATGTCCTCCTGAAGTCAACAACCATCTCTTTTGTTTTGTTCACATGCAGAGACAGGTTGTTGGCTCTGCACCAGTCCGTTAGCCGCTGCACCTCCTCTCTGTATGCTGATTCGTCGTTCTTGCTGATGAGACCCACCACGGCCATGTCATCGGTGAACTTGATGATGTGGTTCGAGCTGTGTGTTGCAGCACAGTCGTGGGTCAGCAGAGTGAACAGCAGTGGACTGAGCACTAGCGATCTCCTCTCAGGGGTTAAATTCCCACCGCAGTCTGTAAGGAGTTTGTACGTTCTCCCCATGATCGTGTGAGTTTCCACCGGGTACTCTGGTTTCCTCTCTCATTCCAAAGACGTACAGGTTAGTGAGTCGTGGGCATACTGTGTTGGTGTTGGAAACGTGGTGACACTTATAGGCTCTCCCCAGCACATCCTTGAACGGTGTTGGTCAGTAATAGAAAACGAGGCATTCCACTGTATGCTTTGATGTACGTGTGACAAATAAAGCTAATCAAACCTCTTGTGAAAATTTAAGTGCCCCATTTTAGCTCAGAGGTATCTAAGCGGAGGTAGGTAACTATCGGAAAGATCAGGGGATCTGGTACAAAGGAGGAGTTAAGGTCTAGGGGTAGATCAGGCAGGGTTACTTTGAAAGGTGGGACCCCGACACACATACACACACAAACTACCGGTGGAACCCAGCAGGTCAGTCAGGTCTAGAGAGGAGAATAAACAGTCGATACTTCAGGCCAAGACCCTTCATCAGGACGAAGTCACTGAAAATTTCCAGCATCTGCAGAATCTCTTGAGTCTCTAAATGACGAGACAGTCTGAAGAGGCCAAAGGGCCTGTTTCTGTCCCCAAATTATTGTGCTCCATGACAGATTTTGAAATCTGCATCAATGGTCTGGACGCCAGTTGCTAATCTACTGAGTTTCTTACAGCAGCCTATTTAGAATCAATGGGGCTGCCCCGGGACCCCTCAGTGAACCTGAGCTGAGGGAAAAGACCACCGCCTGTCTGGAATTCTTGCCTGAATGGGTAGGGGAATGACAAACCCTCCTGTAGAGAGAGCCGTGGAGGCTGCATCATAGAGACAGGCCTTTGGAGAGGAGAGAACATCACAAATAGCCTGTCCAGCTCCAACAGTGGACAAGAAAGATCACCAGTGCCTCTACTTGCTCAAGGTTAAAGGCAAGTCCGCATCAACCCTCGCCAATTTTATCGATACACCAGAGAAATTATCCCATCCAGATGCATCATGGTTTGGTACGGCAACTACTCTGCCTGAGGCCGCAAGAAACCTCAGAGTGTTGTGCACACAGCTCAGCACATCACAGAAACCAGCCTCACCTCCACAGTAACACACAAAATGCCTATGGAGGGGAATAATTCTGTACAGTTCTGGTCACCGAATTATAGGAAAGATGTCAATAAAATTGACAGTACCGAGGAGATTTACTAAAATGTTGTCTGGGTTTCATCTCCTAAGTTTTATTGACGTTGAGTGCCCACTCAACTAATTGATCTATCTCGTTCCTGTATGCCTTCTCATCACCATCTGAAATTCTGCCAGTGGCTAATTTATAGATGGTGATTGAGCTGTGCCTAGCCACATAGACGTGGGTGCAGAAAGAGTGGAGGAGTGGGCCAAGCACACATCCATGAGATGTGCCAGTGAGGTGGAGATGTTATATCTAATTTCCATAGACTCCCGGTGAGAAAGTCAAGAATAGAGTTACGGAACAGGGTACAGTGCCCCAGGTTTTGGAATTTGTTGATTAGAAGTAAGGGCTTGATTTTATCTGCCTGATAGTGGTGACCTTCCCACCATTATCCTGAATGAGGTGTAAATTCCACCTCAGGGTGACGTGGAGGTGCTGAGCGAGCAGTGTGATCAACAGGCACGAAATAGCACACCCTGATGATTGCGGGAGATTTCAACCAGACACGAGGAAATCTGCAGATGCTGGAAATTCAAGCAACACATACAAAAAACTGCTGGTGAACGCAGCAGGCCAGGCATCTATAGGAAGAGGTACAGTCGACGTTTTGGGCCAAGATCCTTCATCAGGCCTAATGCAAAAAAGAGCTGGTAAGAGATCATCTCTTACTATCTCTTCTTTCAGTTAGTCCTGACGAAGGGTCTTGGCCTGAAATGTCGACTGTACCTCTTCCTATACATGCTGCCTGGCCTGCAGATTTCAATTGGACCAGCTTAAGGAGGTCTCCGAACAACTACAACCAATCTTTAGCCCATACCCCTCTAAATCTGTCCAACTGTATTTTAAATATCGTTAGTTCTTATCAGATAAACTCTGCTCTAAATCCTAAGGTACCTGTGACCCCTGTTTCCATCCAGGGGGTCAGTGTGGACATGGTGGAGGATTACAAATACCTGGGGATACAAATTGACAATAAACTGGACTGGTCAAAGAACACTGAGGCTGTCTACAAGAAGGATCAGAGCCATCTCTATTTCCTGAGGAGACTGAGGTCCTTTAACATCTGCCCGACGATGCTGAGGATGTTCTACGAGTCTGTGGTGGCCAGTGCTATCATGATTGCTGTTGTGTGCTGGGGCAGCAGGTTGAAGGTAGGAGATACCATTAGAATCAACAAACTCATTCGTAAGGCCAGTGATGTTGTGGGGATGGAACTGGACTCTCTGACGGTGGTGTCTGAAAAGAGGATGCTGTCCAAGTTGCGTGCCATTTTGGACAATGTCTCCCATCCGCTACATAATGTACTGGTTGGGTACAGGAGTACATTCAGCCAGAGACTCATTCCACCGAGATGCAACACAGAGCATCACAGGAAGTCATTCCTGCCTGTGGCCATCAAACTTTACAACTCCTCTCTTGGAGGGTCAGACACCCTGAGCCAATAGGACTTATTTCCTGGCATAATTTACATATTACTATTTAACTATTTATGGTTTTATTACTATGTATGATTTATTGTGCAAATGTAACGAAAACCAATTTCCCCCGGGATCAATAAGGTATGACTATGACGATGACTATTATGAGATGGACAACTGCCCCTAATAGAGCTCGCTGTCTATTGGGTAGCACACATATCAATCTTCCTCAGGCACCGCCCGCAGATCAAGACCTTAGTCTTTGATTGGTTCGAAATCACAGACCCGCAGCAGTCAATAATCCCAGAGCCCTCTTAACTCCCGCCAATACTGTACTACGAGGCGCGATGGGGGAGAGGGTTAATAACGGAGCCGTAACCGGGGAGACAAGCCCCACTGTGCATGATCCGAACGGTCCGGGGAGGGGCCGCTATAAGCACGCACCTTCTCCGTCACCAGAGCAGCTCAGACCGGTAGGGCAGGTAAGGAGTGGACATTCGTTCAGACGGCCAATGGGTGTACAGCGTTTCCTAAGTGACAGCTGTCACCAGTCGAAGGCGGGACTTATCGCCCTGCTCGAACCGCCTTCCGAATGGTGGGAGGTATCAGGCGCTGTGCCCAGAGGGCGGACAATAGCATCACAGACGGATAGCTACATCGACCAATCGGGAGAGGGCTGAGGCGGAGTCAATGATCCCAGTGGCCAATTGACGTCAGCCCTATGAAAAACAAGATCAATAAAGAAGGGCGGGATGTCATTTCATTGACAGTTACTTCAACCAATAGAAATTTCCAAGGGCTGTAAAATAAGGCGGGCTCCCAATTGCAACGGAGTCAGATTGTTATTGGTCAGTGGCGAACCAATCGCCATCGTCTAGAGGTTTTTTTCCGCGGGAAATCAAAGGTTGTCCGTCTGGACTTCAATTCAATGGTGCCGCCATCCCAATCCCATCCCCACAACTGAACCAATTTATAAGAGTTTTCCACATAAATCTTGGAGTCGGTTGGCTTAAAAAGTGCAGTCCTGATCTGTGGTGCCTTTTGAAAGAACATGTTTCTCTCAGGTTTCGGATGTTCCGTCCAGCCAGTGCCAGTGGTCTTGGCTGGACTCCCCACCCCCGCCCAACACACACACACAAACCATCAAACCAATGTCCACCCCGGAGCCAGTGGAGGACTCACGTGCTGGAAGGCTAGGCGGCATGAGGTGTGGAAAGTGCGAGAACAAGTCACAGAAAATGGAGAAATCGTCAACCCCCTCCCAACCCAACTCTCTTCTCACCCCCCCCACCGCATCCCATCCCTTCCTGTCCCTCCCGTGGCACCTGCGAGACCATCACTCACCATTTACCCAGTCCCGATGAAGGGTCTCGACTGTTCTTCCACAGATTTGCCTGACTCGCTCAGTTTCTCCAATATTTTTGTTGATAATTTCTAAGCTCCTTCCTATAGGCCGCCACAGCCATCAATATTCGTGGTACCGCCCACCTCCCGCAGGCTCTTCCCTTCCATTGGTTGGGAACCACAGATCTGCGGCTTGGTTGGGTCGCCCTGCCGTCAATCCCAAAGGCCTCGCCCAGACGCCAGCGATTACTATCGATGAAGAAACTCGAAGCCTCGCCGTGGACGCTCTCTGACTTCCTCCAGCGCTTTCTGTGCATCAGGATCCACGCGGAGCCTCGTGTTTATGGCGCGTGGACGGACGGGAGAGCGCGTGTTCGTTTGGCGGGTCGGTACACGAGGGAATATCTCGCTTGCGCGCGTCCGTGAGTCGGGGCTGTGTAGGGGAGAGCGAGCCCACGTGTCCGTTAGTCGGGAGGAGGGATACGCGTGTCTGTGGGGGGGGGGAACCGAGTGCACCTGTCTGTGACCCAGGATTGGAAGAGTGAGCTCGCGTGACCGTGACCGGGGAGAACGAGCGCACCTGTCCATGAGACGGAGTGGGGGGCGTGTGGCCGTGAGCCCCGGGGTGCGCGCGTATCTGTGACCCAGGATTGGCAGAGTGAGCTCGCGTGACCGGGGAGAACGAGCGCGCCTGTCCGGGAGCAGCGACGCGCGTGTCCATGAGGCGGAGTGGGGGGCGTGTGGCCGTGAGCCGGGGGGGGGGGCGGGGTGCGCGCGTGTCCGTGACCCGGGATTGGAAGAGCGAACTCGCGTGATCGTGAGTCGCGGAGGGGGCTGTGAGCGGCGCGTTCCCGATCGACAGCATCCTCCCCCCAGCGTGGACGGGGACGGAGCCCGGAGGGGCAAACCAGGGTGGTGGGTGAGGACAAGTTCTTTGGTTCCTTTTGGGGGCGTCTAGAAATAAGGAGGGAAGATACGGTTATAGCGGGTGAAGGGTCTCCAAGCGAGGTACATTAGATAGAGCAACACACATCAAAGTTGCTGGTGAACACAGCAGGCCAGGCAGCATCTGTAGGAAGAGGTGTAGTCGACGTTTCGGGCCGAGACCCTTCGTCAGGACTAACTGAAGGAAGAGTGAGTAAGAGATTTGAAAGTGGGAGGGGGAGGGGGAGATCCAAAATGATAGGAGAAGACAGGAGGGGGAGGGATGGAGCCAAGAGCTGGACAGGTGATAGGCAAAGGGGATACGAGTTGATCATGGGACAGGAGGCCTGGGGAGAAAGAAAAGGGGGCGGGGGAACCAGAGGATGGACAAGGGGTATAGTCAGAGGGACAGAGGGAGAAAAAGGAGAGAGAGAGAAAGAATGTGTGTATAAAAATAAATAACGGATGGGGTACGAGGGGGAGGTGGGGCATTAGCGGAAGTTAGAGAAGTCAATGTTCATGCCATCAGGTTGGAGGCTACCCAGGCGGAATATAAGGTGTTGTTCCTCCAACCTGAGTGTGGCTTCATCTTTACAGTAGAGGAGGCCGTGGATAGACATGTCAGAATGGGAATGGGATGTGGAATTAAAATATGTGGCCACTGGCAGATCCTGCTTTCTCTGGCGGACAGAGCGTAGATGTTCAGCAAAGCGGTCTCCCAGTCTGCGTCAGGTCTCGCCAATATATAAAAGGCCACATCGGGAGCACCGGACGCAGTATATCACCCCAGTCAACTCACAGGTGAAGTGTTGCCTCACCTGGAAGGACTGTTTGGGGCCCTGAATGGTGGTAAGGGAGGAAGTGTAAGGGCATGTGTAGCACTTGTTCCGCTTACACGGATAAGTGCCAGGAGGGAGATCAGTGGGGAGGGATGGGGGGGACGAATGGACAAGGGAGTTGCGTAGGGAGCGATCCTAAAAGCCTCATCCTGAGAGCAGATGCGGCGGAGACGGAGGAATTGCGAGAAGGGGATGGCGTTTTTGCAAGAGACAGGGTGAGAATTGGAATAGTCCAGATAGCTATGAGAGTCAGTAGGCTTATAGTAGACATCAGTGGATAAGCTGTCTCCAGAGACAGAGACAGAAAGATCTAGAAAGGGGAGGGAGGTGTCGGAAATGGACCAGGTAAACTTGAGGGCAGGGTGAAAGTTGGAGGCAAAGTTAATAAAGTCAACGAGCTCAGCATGCGTGCAGGAAGCAGCGTCAATGCAGTCGTCGATGTAGCGAAGGAAAAGTGGGGGACAGATACCAGAATAGGCACGGAACATAGATTGTTCCACAAACCCAACAAAAAGGCAGGCATAGCTAGGACCCATACGGGTGCCCATAGCTACACCTTTAGATTGGAGGAAGTGGGAGGAGCCAAAGGAGAAATTATTAAGAGTAAGGACTAATTCCGCTAGACGGAGCAGAGTGGTGGTAGAGGGGAACTGATTAGGTCTGGAATCCAAAAAGAAGCGTAGAGCTTTGAGACCTTCCTGATGGGGGATGGAAGTATATAAGGACTGGACATCCATGGTGAAAATAAAGCGGTGGGGGCCAGGGAACTCAAAATCATCGAAAAGTTTAAGAGCGTGAGAAGTGTCACGAACATAGGTCGGAAGGGATTTTATCCCTTCCGACCTATGTTCGTGACCCCTTGTTCAATCCCTTCCGACCTATGTTCGTGACCCCTTGTTCAATCCCTTTATTGCTTGAAGCTCTCTGAGAGTCTGTCTCCGTGCTGCAGCCTCTGTGTCTGTCTACAATTTAAATGTGGGAGGTTTTCTCCCCCCACCCCCAAACCCTTCAGGCAATAGTTCCAGGTGGGGTGGGAGTAAAGACTTTTTAAAGACACTCATAGCTGCACAGAATTATTCAGAGTCTCCACCAACCAGAAGCCCTGGATGAACCAAGAGATCTGCAGGACTGGTGACCTAGAAAAGTACAAGAGGTCCAGTTATGACCTCCAGAAAGCCCTCTCACATTCAAGGTGGCAATTTCTGACCAACTGGAATCACTGAAGGATGCTTGACAGCTGTGGCAGACCTAGAATGCTATCATGTCTCGCAAAATAAAACCAAGTGACGTACAAGGTTTTGCTCTCAGATGTAGCTCAAGTAAATATTTTAGTTTCAAAGTAAATATGCAAAAAGATATGACTGGTCTGTGCTTGAGATTTCAGGTGGAGAAATGCCAATCTCGATGGTAACAGGAGAGATCTGGCAAATATGGAGTGGGATAGGCTGTTTTTTGGCAAAGGTGTACGTATTTGGTGAGTGGGAAGCCTTCAGAAGTTAAATTTTTGAGAGTACAAAACTCATATGTGTCTCAAAATAAAAGGTAAAGATAACAGGTTTAGGGAACCTTGGTTTTCAAGAGATATTGAAGCCCTCAGAGGAGGTATAGGCAGGTAGGAACAAATGATGTGCTTATGGAGCATAAGAAATGCAAGAAAGCACTTAAGAAAGAAATCAGGATGGCTAAAAGAAGGCATGAGGTTGCCCTAGCAGTCAAGCTGAACGAGGGATGTTAAGAGCGGAAGGTTTGCAAGGGACAAAATTAGTCCTCTGAAAGACTATAATGGTAATCCATACGTGGATAGGGGAGATCTTAAATGAATTTTTTTGCTTCTGTGTTTACTCAGGAGACAGACACGGAGACTACAGAAGCGAAGCAAAGAGGTGTCAACTTCATGGATCCAATACATATTACAAAGGGGGAAGTGTTTGTTGTCTTGGATCCGCACCAGAAAGCCTCACAGAAACGGGTTGTGCTACAGTTTGTTTGGCACAGCCTCAGCAAGGATGTGCATGATTGGACTGTAGCCTGTGTGAATTGCCAGCAGGAAAATTAAACCATGTTCAGGCTCCATTGGCACATTTTGAGGTCCTTGAGTGACGGTTTGTCCATGTCAATGAAAGAGAACTTTGTTGGTCCTCTTTCCCCCGCTTCTGTGATTTCACACACCTTCTTACCATGGTGGACTGTAGACCAGGTGGCCAGATGTCATCCCTCCCGCACTAATGACGGCCACAGACATGGCTCAGGTGTTCATCAACACCTGGGTTGCTGGGTCTGGCACCCTATCTGACCGCGATCCCCAGATGATTTCAGACCTCTGGGCTGCGATGGCCCAGAACCTCGGCGTTGGGCTACATCCACCATGGGGCATGTCACCCAGATTCCAACGCTGTGTGAGAGGTTTCACTGCTCCTTAAAGGCTGCTAATGAGGGCTTCCCTGATTGATAAGTGTTGGCATGATCATCTCCCTTGGGTCTTCCTGGGACACAGAACTGCTCCAAAAGACAACCTGTAGTTGTCTGTGGCAGAGTTCATAGAGGGACAGCCGTTACAAGTGCAAGGAGATTTCATTCCTGACCTGATCAGCAGCATTCCACCCTCCCCAGTAAATTCAATTCCTTTTCACCTATCCTGGCGTACAGCACTCCTTGGGTTCCTGTTCACTTACATTCCACCTCGTTTGTTCACGTCCGCCGTGACACACACCAATACCTGAGGCCCCCTTATGATGGCCCGTTTAGATTAGAGGAATAAACCTGAACGGCTTTCAGTAAATTGCCTTAAACCAGCCAAAAGGAGTATCCTGCTGCCATGTCCTGGAGTCACAACATGGCCTTGAGTTCTGGTCCATGTAGGTACCAATGATATGGGTAGGATGAGTGATGAGGTTCTGCATAGAGAGTTCTGGGAGTTTGGTGCCAAGTTGAAGGGCAGGACCTCCAGGATTGCAATCTCAGGATTGCTACCTGTGTCACGCTAGTGAGGCCAGAACTAGGAAGATTATACCGTTTAATACGTGCCTAAGGAGTTGGGAGTAGGAGGGATGACATGATTTTTCAATCATCGGGCTCTTTTCCAGGGAAGGGAAGCCTAAACAGAAGGAATGGTTTGCACCTGAACTGGAGGCAGACTAAAATCCTAGTGGGAAGGTTTGTTAGTGCTGCGTGGTGGGTTTAAACTGGAGTTGCAGGGGGATGGGAACCAGAATGCCAGAACAGTTAGTGGAGAGGTTGTAGAGGCAGATGTTGGTAAGACCTCAGTCAAAGTTAGGAATCACATGGTGCGAATAGTGTCCTATGTTGCCTAAACTTCAATGCATGAAGTGTCACAGGAAAGACAGATAATTGTGCTGAGGATGAGGTAGCTGGTTTACAAACACAGGCAATGTGTATTGAGGAGAGGCTGTTGATAGGGAAAAATTGCAGTCAACAGGATGAGTTGCAAGGTAAAAGGTGGACAAAATTGAAAAGGGACTAAAGGTGTGGTATCTGAATGTACGCAGTATACAAAATAAGGCAGATGAACTTGCAGCACTGTTGCAGATTAGCAGGTATGATGTTACAGGCCTCATTGAATCATACATGCCAAAAAGGCAATGTTAAAATAGTCAAGGGGGACTTCAATATGCAGGTAAATTGTGAAAATCAGGTTGGTGCTGGATTGCTGGAGGGGCAACTTCTAGAGTGCCTACAAGATGGCTTTTTACGGCAGCTTCCGGTTGAGCCCACTAAGGGATCAGCAATTCTAGAGTGGGTGTTGTGCAATGAACCAGAATTGATTAGAGAGCTTAAGGTAAAAGAACCCTTGAGGGCAGGTGGTCATAATATCAATTTCACCCTGAAATTTGAGAAGGAGAAGCTAAAGTCAGATGTATCAGTATTACAGTGGAATAAAGGGAACTACAGAGGCATGAGAGAGTTGTTGACTGGAATTGTTTGGAAAAGAACACTGGCAGGGATGACAACAGAGCAGCAATGGCTGGAATTTCTGGAAGCAATTCAGAAAGCACAGGATATATATGGAGAAGAAGATGGCAGCGCGCATTCCGGTGATGAATATCTGTTATCTGTCAAGTAGGGTGCCGTGCACCATCCTGCTTTGATGGAGACAGACATGAGAGCATGGAGGAACATCTGGTGAAACTTTTGAAATGCCTGCTTCACTGCCGCTGCTACTGTGTGATCCTGATTCTCCAGAGGGGAAGGCCCCGAGTCCTGGGCTTTGCTTGTTGTTTGGCGGCCGGGGTGGGGTCGAAGCGCTCGGCAGAGATGGTGCTTGGAGCCGGAGGCTGGAAGTTTTCAGACGGACTCAGAGTCGGCTGTGGTCGGGTGCTTCCAAGGTGCTGCATTGGCAAGTTTGCAGCACTAGAGGTTCATGGCAGGGAGAGTTTCTCCCTTCTACCGTCCGCGTGAGATGATGGGCTATCAGGACTTTGAGACTTTTTTTTACCATGCTCATGATCTGTTCTTTATCAAATTACAGTATTGCTTTGCACTGTTGTAACTGCATGTTATAATTATGTGATTTTGTCAGTTTTAGTCTTGGTCTGTCCTGTGTTTCTGTGATATCGTACTGGAGGAACATTGTATCATTTCTTAATGCATGCATTTCTAAATGACAATAAACGAGGACTGAGTGTCCTCATAATCTAATCTAATCTAATATACATCCCAAAGAGGAAAAAGTATTCTAAAGGCAAGATGACGCAACCGTGGCTAGCAAGTAAAGTCAAAGCCAACATAAAAACACAAAGGAGGGTGTATAGTAGAGCAAAAATTAGTGGGATGTTAGAGGAATTGAAAGCTTTTAAATACCAACAGAAGGCAACTAAAAATGTCATTAAGAAAGTAAAAATGGAATAGGAAAGTAAGCTAGCCAATAATATTAAAGAGGATACCAAAAGTTTCTTCAGATGTGTAAAGTGTAAAAGAGAGTCAAGGGTGCATATCAGACCGCTGGAAAACAATGCTGGAGAAGTAGTAATGGGGGACAGTGAAATGGTGGATGAACTGAATACATATTTTCCATCAGTCTTCACTGAAACTGAAAGGTAGATAAGTCGCCTGGACCAGATGGTGTACATCCCTGAATTCTGAAAAAGGTGGCTGAAGAGATCGTGGAGGCTCTAGTAATGATCGTTCAAGAATCACTAGAATGGTTCTGGAAGGCTGGAAAATTGCAAATGTCACTTCATTCTTCAAGAAGGGAGAGGCAGAAGAAAGGAAACTATAGACTAGCTAATCTGGCCTCAGTGGTTAAAATGTTGGGATTGATTATTAAGGGTGAGGTCTCAGGGTACTTGGAGGCAGATGATAAACTAGGCCATAATCAGCATGGTTTCCTCAAGGGAAAATCTTGCCTGACAAACCTGTTGGAATTGTCTTGAAGGATAGAAACAGGAGAATCAGTTGATGTGTACCTGAATTTTCAGAAAGCCTTTGACAAGGTGCTACACATGAGGCTGCTTAAAAAGCTGCAAGCCCATGTGACAGGGGTCCTGAATTACCCCTATGAACTGTGCTCAATTACCCCTACGAACTGTGCTTTCAAAAAGAAAGAGAGAGAGTTATTTAACACCGACATGTTGTTTTGAAAAGAGAGAGCGAGACGAAGACTAACTTTTGGACTGTCACTTTAAGGCACTGGGAGTAGCTTTTGGATTTCTGCTGAGTTGGAGACAGACAGCACCGAGCAGCCCGTAAGTTGCTATGGTGACCGAGGGTGGTGTTATTTGATGGACAATCGATGTTATGATTTTTCAGCAGAGTGTTTATATTTCTCAAGGACATTTGCCTGCTTGTACATTTCTTACACAGAGAAGAAAAGGAGGAGTTATTTGAGAGACAGTTGATGCTCAGCACGGGAAGATAAAATAGAAGGTCAGATGATAGACCTCAGGCACATGTTTTGGACACTGAATGAGCTTTGTTGTGCCCACAGGAAAAGTGGTTTTTGGAGGATTGATCAGGCAGATCGATCAGTCGCTCTTGCAGTGAGAAAAGGGATTGACTGGTGGGGAGTTGTCCATGTGTCTACCCTTGCCTGGGTTGATAGCTCCACCACAGAAAACCAGTCCCCTTTGTTGTGGTCACAGTCGGTGACTTTTAAAGGATTTCGGAGGACAACGAGAAGATCGATGGCGTCAGCTCACCTGAAGACTCAAATCTCTCTCTCTCTCTCCAATACCACGAACTAAACTGAACTTTACTCATCATCGTAAGACTGTATCTTTTTACCCCTAGACTTAAAGAAGCTTGGTTTTTCATATATGTTTGTACATATTTCCACACTTACTGATTTACTTATTTATATAATCATTGCTAACCTGTTTGATTTATCTACATTTATATTACTGTATTGCGTAGTTACTAATAAATAATATTAGTTAATAGCAATACTGGACTCCAAGTGTTTTCCATCTCTGCTGGTTCTTTATTCCTGTCACAGGGTACGTGACACAGGAAAGATTCTAGCATGGATAAAGCAGTGGCTGATTAACAGGAGGTAAAGAGTGGGCATAGAGAGAGCCTTTTCTGGCTGGCTGCTGGTGACTAGTGGTGTTCCACAAGGACAAGTTCTTTTTATGTTATTTGTCATTGATTTGGATGATAGAATTGATGGCTTTGTTGAAAAGTTTGCAGGTGATATGAAGATAGGCGGAGGGACAGGTAGTTTTGAGGAAGTAAAGAGGCTACAGAAGGACTTGGACAGATTAGGAGGATGGACAAAGAAATGGCGGTGTTGGGAAATGTATAGTCATGGGCTTTAGGGAATCCTGCATGAGGACTCTCAAGTCCCTTTGTACCTCCGATTTCTGAATTTTCTGAATAATCTACATTTATTCCTTTTACCAAAGTTCGTGACCATACACTACACTCCATCTGCCATTTCTCTGCCCGTTCTCCTAATTAGTTCAAGTCGTTCTGCAGCCTCCTGCTTCCTCAACACTACTTACCAATCCACCTATCTTCCTATCTCCTTAATGAATTATAGCTGCTATCGTATCTTCTTTGTAACTGCAACTCTAAATATAAGAATGTTGCTCTGCATACAGAGGTTCATGGGGTGAAGGCAAGGACAGGAGGACCTTTTGCGGCAGCAGGAAGATGGGGTGAGAGTGGATGTCTAGGAAATGGAGGAGACGCCAGTGATGGCAGCATCAGTGGTGGTGAGTGAACGGCCATTCTTTGAAGGAGGAGGTCATCTCAGATGTTCTGGAATGGAAAGTCTCATCATGAGGATAGATGAAGCAGAGATGGAGGAACTGAGACGTGTTGACACTCATTGACAGGTGTGCACACTTTCCACCACACTTACAGACACGCGCACTTGATCCATCTGGATTATTGTAGTCCCGCCCACTCAGCACTCCTTATGGGAAAGCAGTATACATCATCAAAGATACCCACCACCCAGACCATGCTCTCTTCTTGCTGATGCCATTAGGTAGAAGGTACAGGAGCCTCAGGACTTGCACCACCAGGTTCAAGAACAGTTACTACCCCTCCACCGCTCTTGAATAAAAGGGGATAACTACATTCACTTGTCCCATCGAGATGTTTCCCACAACCATTGATCTCACTTTAAGGACTCTATCTCATGTTCTGGTTATTTGTTGCTATTTATTTATATTAGCATCTTTTATTGCTCCTGTTATAGTTACTATTCTACAGATTTGCTGAGTATGCCAACTGGAAAATGAATCTCAGGGTTGTATATGGTGACACATATGTACTTCGATAATAACATTTACTTTGAACTTTGAAGCAACATACCCCAGTGCCAAGGTGCAAAATACATTACATAGCACATGTAGTTACGATAGTTCGTTCTGGAAGGCAGCACTGATGGGAGGGGCCATCTCCCAGCCCAGTACGGATACAGCGTGCCCAAAGTCCTGTAAAGCCTAGTCCGCCCTACAACCAAGTCAATGCAGCTTCTTCACCTTTGAACTCGCTAATGAATCGGGCTTGCAGTATTCTACGTTACCCATGTGCAACAGGGTCTTGTGATCATAATGAAAATGTCCAAGATAATCACTTGCTCCCTTTGTTGGATCACGCACTGCCTTGGCACAATGGTAGCCACAAGTCCAGGGGAGAAAGTGGGAAGCATCAGAGAGACATGCTGGAATGATCAATAAACTAATCGTCTGGAATAAAATGACCTTGCCTGGTGTCTCAGGGGCAGATGTGTCTGCACACACACCACCCCTAACACTCCTCCTCTGTCACCAATCCCACACCCTTCCTGCAGAGCTCCACCCTCACTGTTTCCTACATCTTATGCTTTCACCAGATTTACAAACTCACTCTCCTACTGCACATTGACAAATACAATACCATGTAAAACTCTTAGGCACCCTCGCTATATATGTACTGAATATACTGATTGTAATTTATAGTTTTCATTGTTATGTATTGCTACCACAAAATAACAAATGTCACGACATCTGCCAGTGATATTAAACCTGACTCTGAAAGCACGTGGAGATTGTGCAGAGTTCATCAGGATTCTGCCTGGGTCATAGGGCACGTGTCTGGGGTTTGGGCTCCCATTGTCAGCTAGAGTGGGGATCGATTGGAAAATGAAGCCTGAGCATTGATGGGGGGAATTGGAGGTCTGTCTGTCTGGGTGGGAAGGAGGAAGAACAGGGCTTGTCTTGATGTTGTTTTGTTGCCTGTGATCTGTGTTGTTCTGAGCATTATGGCATCAGAACGTGCAGCAACATTTGCAGGCTGTACCCCCTCCCCTCCCCAGCGCACCCTGAAGTGGTGTTGGTTTGTTAATGCAAACGATGCATTTCACTGTATGTTTCGGTGTACACGTCACAAATAAAGCTGGGTCTGAATCTGAACTTTAGCTGGACTGATAATGGAAAGACAGCGCAGACATGTCAGCCCACCTATGCTAACCATCGAGCACCATCTCTCCTGCTCCCATTCAACATAAAGCACAGGACAGCAGAGCAGAAGAAATGGCCCTTCAGCCCACATTACCACTGCTGTACATATCAATTTTAACATTCAAGTTCAACCATAGCCAATGGATGAGCATTCCTCCACAGCCAAGGTGCAAAACACATTACCAACAGCACGCAGCACGCAGCACAAAAAGCACATATGGTTATAATTATAGAAAAACATACAGTCACAAAGAAAAAAAAATCATAATATAACCCAAGTACGGAAAATGAGGCCAGAGAAATAATAACAAGGAGATGGCAGATGAACTAAATAATTATTTTGCATCAGTCTTCTCTGTGGGAGACACTTGCAGTGTGCCTGATGTTGAAATGTGTAGGGAAGAAAAGTGGGTGTAGTTACTATTACAAGGGGGAAGGTGCTCAAAAAGCTATGAGACGTGAATTGAAGGTATGAGACATGAATTAGCTAAGATAGACTGGCAAATGACACTTAAAGGATTGACGGTGGATATGTAATGGCAAGCATTTAAAGGTTGCACGGATGAACTACAACAATTGTTCATCCCAGTTTGGCAAAAGAATAAATCAAGGAAGGTAGTGCACCCGTGGCTGACAAGAGAAATTAGGGATAGTATCAATTCCAAAGAAGAATCATACAAATTAGCCAGAGAAAGTGGCTCACCTGAGGACTGGGAGAAATTCAGAGTTCAGCAGAGGAGGACAAAGGGCTTAATTAGGAAGGGGAAAAAAGATTATGAGAGAAAACTGGCAGGGAACATAAAAACTGACTGTGAAAGCTTTTATAGATATGTAAAAAGGAAAAGACTGGTAAAGACAAATGTAGGTCCCCTACAGACAGAAACAGGTGAATTGATTATGGGGAGCAAGGACATGGCAGACCAATTGAATAATTACTTTGGTTCTGTCTTCACTAAGGAGGACATAAATAATCTTCCAGAAATAGTAGGGGACAGAGGGTCCAGTGAGATGGAGGAACTGAGCGAAATACTTGTTAGTAGGGAAGTGGTGTTAGGTAAATTGAAGGGATTGAAGGCAGATAAATCCCCAGGGCCAGATGGTCTGCATCCCAGAGTGCTTAAGGAAGTAGCCCAAGAAATAGTGGATGCATTGGTGACAATTTTTCAAAACTCGTTAGATTCTGGACTGGTTCCTGAGGATTGGAGGGTGGCTAATGTAACCCCACTTTTTAAAAAAGGAGGGAGAGAGAAACCGGGGAATTATAGACCGGTTAGCCTAACGTCAGTGGTGGGGAAACTGCTGGAGTCAGTTATCAAAGATGTGATAACAGCACATTTGGAAAGCGGTGAAATCATCGGACAAAGTCAGCATGGATTTGTGAAAGGAAAATCATGTCTGACGAATCTCATAGAATTTTTTGAGGATGTAACTAGTAGAGTGGATAGGGGAGAGCCAGTGGATGTGGTATATTTGGATTTTCAAAAGGCTTTTGACAAGGTCCCACACAGGAGATTAGTGTGCAAACTTAAAGCACACGATATTGGGGGTAAGGTATTGATGTGGATAGAGAATTGGTTAGCAGACAGGAAGTAAAGAGTGGGAATAAACGGGACCTTTTCAGAATGGCAGGCGGTGACTAGTGGGGTACCGCAAGGCTCAGTGCTGGGACCCCAGTTGTTTACAATATATGTTAATGACTTGGATGAGGAAATTAAATGCAGCATCTCCAAGTTTGCGGATGACACGAAGCTGGGTGGCAGTATTAGCTGTGAGGAGGATGCTAAGAGGATGCAGAGTGACTTGGATAGGTTGGGTGAGTGGGAAAATTCATGGCAGATGCAATTTAATGTGGATAAATGTGAGGTTATCCACTTTGGTGGCAAAAATAGGAATACAGATTATTATCTGAATGGTGGCCGATTAGGAAAAGGGGAGTTGCAACCAGACCTGGGTGTCATTATACACCAGTCATTGAAAGTGGGCATGCAGGTACAGCAGGCGGTGAAAAAGGCGAATGGTATGCTGGCATTTATAGTGAGAGGATTCGAGTACAGGATCAGGGAGGTACTACTGCAGTTGTACAAGGCCTTGGTGAGACCACACCTGGAGTATTGTGTGCAGTTTTGGTCCCCTAATCTGAGGAAAGACATCCTTGCCATAGAGGGAGTACAAAGAAGGTTCACCAGATTGATTCCTGGGATGGCAGGACTTTCATATGAAGAAAGGCTGGATGAACTGGGCTTGTACTCGTTGGAATTTAGAAGATTGAGGGGGGATCTGATTGAAACGTATAAAATCCTAAAGGAATTTGTCAGGCTAGATGCAGGAAGATTGTTCCCGATGTTGGGGAAGTCCAGAACGAGGGGTCACAGTTTGAGGATAAAGGGGAAGCCTTTTAGGGCCGAGATTAGGAAAAACTTCTTCACACAGAGAGTGGTGAATCTGTGGAATTCTCTGCCACAGGAAACAGTTGAGGCCAGTTCATTGGCTATATTTAAGAGGGAGTTAGATATGGCCCTTGTGGCTACGGGGATCAGGGGGTATGGAGGGAAGGCTGGGGCAGGGTTCTGAGTTGGATGATCAGCCATGATCATAATAAATGGCGGTGCAGGCTCGAAGGGTCGAATGGCCTACTCCTGCACCTATTTTCTATGTTTCTATGTAAGCTGAAAGACCTATGTGTACCAAAGTCACTTGGACCAGATGAACTACACCCTAGGGTTCTGGAAGTGGTAGGAGTAGAGATTGTGGAGGCATTAGTAATGTTCTTTCAAAAATCATTGGACTCTGGAATAGTGCCAGAGGACTGGAAAATTGCAAATGTTTCTCCACTCTTTAAGAAAGGAGGAAGGGAGCAGAAAGGAAATTATAGACCTGTTAGCCTGACCTCAGTGATTGGGAAGATCAATTGTTAAGGATGAGGTGATGGAGTACTTGGTGACACAGGACAAAGTCAGCATGGTTTCCTTAAGAAAAATCTTGCCTGACGAACCTGTTGGAATTCTTTGAGGAGATTACAAGTAGGATAGATAGAGGGGATGCAGTGGATTTTGTATATTTGGACTTTCATAAGGCCTCTGACAAGGTGCCACACATGAGGCTGCTTACCAAGTTAAGAGCCCATGATATTACAGAAGTTACTGGCATGGTTAGAGCATTGGCTGATTGATAGGAGGCAGCGAGTGGGAATAAAGGATTCTTTTCTGGTTGGCTGCCAGTGACTAGTGGTGTTCCGCAGGGGTCGGTGTTGGGACCACTTCTTTTTATACTGTATATCAATGATTTAGATGATGGAATGGATGGTTTTATTGCCAATATAATAAGATCGGTGGAGAGGCAGTAGTGTTGAGGAAACAGGTAGGCTGCAAATGACTTACACAGATGAGGAGAATGGGCAAGAAAGTGGTAAATGAAATACAGTGTTGGAAAATGCATGGTCATACACTTTGGTAGAAGAAATAAATGAGCAGACTATTTTCTAAATGGGGAGAAAATCCAAAAATTTGAGATTCAAGGGGACTTGGGAGTCCTTGTGCAGATCACCCTAAAGGTTAACTTGCAGGTTGTGTCGGTGGTGAGGAAGGCGAATGCAATGTGAGCATTCATTTCAAGAGCTCTAGAATATAAGACCGGGGATGTGACGCTGAGGCTTTATCAGACACTGGTGAGGCCTCACCTTGAGTATTACGAACAATTCTGGGCTCACCATCTAAAAGATGTGCAGGTGTTGGAGAGGGTTCAGAGGAGGTTTGCAAGGATGACTCCAGGAATGAAAGGGTTATCATAAGAGGAATGTTTGATCGCTCTGGGTCTGTATTCGCTGGAATTTAGGAGGATGAGGGGGAAATCTCATCGAAACCTTTCAAATGTTTAAAGGCCTAGACAGAGTGGATGTGGAATGGATGGGTGGGTGAGTCTAGGACAAGAGGACACAGCCTACGGATAGAGGGGTGTCCTTTTAAAACTAGATGCGGAGAAACTCTTTTTAGCCAGAGGGTGGTGAATTTGTATTGCAGGCAGAGCTTTATAGGTTCTTGGTTGGCCACTGTATCACAGGTTACGGGGAGTGCGGCTGGGGAAGGGGGAGAAGGATCGGCCATGATTGAATGGTGGAGCAGACTTGATGGGCCAAATGGCCTAATTTTGCTCCTGATCAGACCCTGTGTGCTGCAATGTTGTTGCAAGTTTTGTTTTTTTTATTGCACCTTGTGCACTTCAGCACATAGACATAATCTCCATTTTAACCCCAGTCAAAAGGAAAAGTCATCCTTACCGCAAAGCAATGCAACCTACTGGTGGTTGACGACTGACTCACGCGGTCGACTAGCTCGCAGCGCTGGAGGCTCAGAGCAGTACCAGTGAATGGTCTGGTTCCATGAAGGGGGGAGTTTGTAAGTGACTGATGTGGTTTGTAAGCTCACTGTGGCTTTGATTTCTCCGGCTTGCACCCACAACTCGCTCTCTGTACTGAAGGGAATGAGCCAAGAGGGCATGCACCTGAAGATCTTCTCACCCCACATCCCCACTTTAACTCCCGAGCATCACCACGATAACTGAGACTTGCATCTCACCAGCAATAACATCTGTAAGTTTTCTGAAATACTTTTAGCCACCTGTGCATGGCTGGCTGTGATGGCTTTGGGGATTTCAGCCTGGGAAACAGATGGCAGATACAGCCCCAACCAGTGGACCCTTGTGCTGAATGTCAGGAGGGAGCTTCACTCTGTGTCTGACCCCAGGACTGCGTGATGGGACGGTGTGGAGGGAGATTCACTCTGTGTCTGACCCCGGGAGTGTGTGATGGGACAGTGTGGAGGGAGATTCACTCTGTGTCTGACCCCGGGTGTGTGTGATGGGACAGTGTGCAGGGAGCGTCACTCTGTATCTGACCCCGGGAGTGTGTGATGGGATGGTGTGGAGGGAGATTCACTCTGTATCTGACCCCAGGACTGCGTGATGGCACAGTGTGGAGGGAGCTTCACTCTGTGTCTGACCCCGGGAGTGTGTGATGGGACGGTGTGGAGGGAGATTCACTCTGTGTCTGACCCCAGGACTGCGTGATGGGACGGTGTGGAGGGAGATTCACTCTGTGTCTGACCCCGGGAGTGTGTGATGGGATGGTGTGGAGGGAGATTCACTTTGTGTCTGATCCTTCGACTGTTTGACCTTAGGACCATAAGCCTCATCGTTTAGCTCCAGTTTCCCACTGACCCAGCAGAATGGTTCATTCACGTTTATTGATTCACACGAAGTTTCAAAATCAGAATAAATTCACATTTAAGCACATTATCAACAATACAAGCTTGGTCGATCAGACAGACACTTGACGTGTAACAGGTGACAGGGGAGTTGGTGTGGCTTTTATCCATCACACACTCCCTTCGCAGAAACAATGGCAGCGTTGGGGGCTGATCAAAACACTCATGTTTTACCAAAATAATTATATACATCCATTAAATAATACCACAGTTAAATAGGAGCAAAATCCAGTGCACGTCCAGGGGGAAATCACTTAACATTGGGATGTCGTGAGGAGTTGAATTGGGAGAGAGGATTGTCACGAACTGCTCCGATGTCCCCATGTTCTGCCAGCTCGACATCCTAGCCCAAGCGAATGGGAGTGTGAACATTGGAAGCAGAGCAGACATCAGGCGGGGGAAGACAGAGCAGACACTCCGATAATCAATCCTTGCTCTGGATCATGTGGGAAATTTCAATGGAAGGTGAGGGGCTAAAGGATAGGCACCAAGGGGCAGAGATTTGTTACTTGTAAGAAAGGGGGTGGTCACTCAGTCTGGGGCACAGAGATGGAGGGGCCCTTAGGGTCATCAAAGCGGTCCATGGTCTTAAGGCTGGTCACCATGTGCAGGCCGTACGTCAAGATAGAAACCATCAGAAGGCTCGTGAGGAGACCCATCCAGACGGCCGGCGTAAAGAAACCAGAGCAGTCACTGGCGTAGGAGAATCGTAGGCCCTTCACCCCGAATGCCTGGATCTGCAAAGAGTGCAAGATATGGGTCAGCAGAGCAGCAAACACACACACTGTCTGAGAGCACAACTTATTAGTTCACTATCTATCCCATTCTCAAGGCTGCAATCTAATCCAGGGGTTCAGGGTGTATAGAATATTAGATCCTCAGGAATTGGTTACAAGCTGGGATCCAATCTAGGGGTTAAGGGATTTATATATATGGAATAAGAGATGCCCAAGTGGGGGTTACAGGCTGGGATCTAATCCAGTGGTTCTGGGGATTTTATATACAGAATAATAGATCCCATGTCGTGGATTACAGGCTGGGATCTGATCCAGAGGTTCAGGGGTCTACATACAGAATAACAGATCCTCAGGAGTGGGTTACGCGCTGGGATGGAAACCCAGGGAATTGGGGATTGGGATCAGGAGTAGCTGGGATCTTTAGGCGGGATCGGGGGGAGGTCTGTACACAAGTCCATCGCTCACAGAACAAGCATCCTCCGACTGTACCTGGAAATCGTAGATCTGAAGCCTCCAAGGCTGGGAGGTGGCAGTGGTGCGGAGGACGGAGCTGGAGGCCGGATCATTGGAGACGTAGCCGCAACGGTAGGAGTAGGCGGCTGGAGCGTAGACATCAGTGACGTTGAATGTGACGGCGTCCTTGTCGGAGGTGACCTCCACCTGGTCCAGGGTAAACCAGGGCTTGGCTGACACCCTGTATGACTGGTTGCTCATTTTAAAGCTGCAGGGAGTCAGAGCAGAATAACACTGTGGCCCATCATCACTCACAATAGTCCTGAGACGCTTTGTGGCAGCGAGACGTAATAATTATGATAAATTCAAATAAATACATTGAGCAAGAGGAATGAGGATGCCGCGTTCACTGATGGTTTAGAAATCCGATGGGGGTGAGAATACGCTGTAGTTAAAAAGTTTGAGGGTGTGCCTTCAGGTTCCTCGATTGCAATAATGTAAGAAGGGCAGGTCCTGGATGGTGAGGGTCCTCGTTGATGGATGCTACCTTCTTGAGGTGAGATGTTGAAGGGGTTGGGGGGGTGGTTTTCGGACCCTTGTGGGGAGGGGCTGCTCGGACATCTGCCTGGGTGGTCTGCCTGTGTTGCTTTCAGACTGACAATTTTGCAGAAGTTATGCTTTGTGAATTGGGTTCTGCTTTTCTGTCTTTGTCTTGTAAACTAGTTCTATAAATACTCTATGTTCAATATGACCTTGCAATCCTTGTTGCAGGACAGGATGTAGTAATTTAATTATTCTGTCTAAAAATGTGAAACTATGGTTGAAAAATGAGGAACTACATCGTGCACATTGTCTGAGTTTGATGGCTTTAACCTTTTAAGGTAACTAAGGGGTCTTTGTCTTAAAATACCACTGTTGCTGGGCATGTAACTATAGGGGTAGCTAAAAACTTGTTTCCTGCTACTTGACAAAAATGATGTAATAATTGTGTCTCTGTGCTTTGGGGGAGGGGGGAGAGAGAGAGAGAGACAGACAGAGAGAGAGAGAGACAGACAGACAGACAGAGAGAAGAGAAGAGAGACCACTTGTGTGTGCCTAGGTGCTCTCTCTCCAGTAGCAAGCTACTAATAAAAAGCTGTTGCTTATCTTCTGCAGTACTGTGTGTTCTTGCATCGGGTAATGGGTAATAATTAGAAGGTTTGACAATTATCGGGTAACGGGTAATAATTAGAAGTAAGGTTTAACAGAGGGACCTCACTTTGAAAATGTCCTTGATGATGAGGAGGCTGGTGCCCATGATGTCGAGTAAGGAAGGAGGCAGGGCTCTCCCCAAGAAAGAGGGGGTGGGAGGAGAGCGGGGGAGGGAGGAAGCAGTAAGGGATGGGAGGGTAAGGGAGGGGGAGGGGAACTGGAGGAACGGTGGAGAGAGATAGGTAGAGGGAGGGAGGGAGATAGATTGAGACAGAGGGTGTGATAGAGACGTGGAGGACGGGGCCCACAAACAGGACATGTGGTTGGGGTGAGATTGGGGTGTTCAAGAGATCGAGTTGCCGGGTCAGGGAGGAGCAGGAAGTGGAATTGCTGTCCAGGACGGACCCTGAAGACGTCACTCTGGTACTTACGTGATCTTCACTGCCCCGAGCTTCTCCACGTTGCTGTACTCGAGGACGAGTCTGCGGAGTCGGAGGTGGGGAACGGGAACAGAGCGTTAATGAGCAGCCCCACCACCATCATCCCCACTCAGCTCCAGGGAGACGATCGACCTCCCGCCTCGAGCCACTAGACGGCAGGTGGGGCAGCAGTCCATTTCCGAGGTGAGGGTGACCAATGCTTGGGGCATCATCAGAGATGGAGTGCTGCCTCCTCTCTAATCCTCGACCCGAAGCCCCAGCACCCTACCCATGCACAGTAGGATCCCATGGAGTACCAGCGAGGAGCAACTGAGGAAATGGGAGGGTGATGGGGTGGGAAGAGTGCACACACACACATACCCTCACCTCAGAAATGACTGACCCCTTCCTCTCCCCAATGCTCACCCCACGCTATCCCACCTCTGTCCCATCCACTCCCCACCCTCCCAAATGGTCTCTCCCCTGCTCCAACCCATCATACCCCTCCCCTATGGACACACACTGGGCAGTAGAACATTACCCTATCGCCCCCTCCTTCCCTGCATCCCCCCACCCCATCTCTCAGCGCCCGTGGAGCGGCGGATGGACATGGAGTCAGTGGTCCCAAACCCTCACCCCTCTCATCCCTCCTGTCCCCCCCTACCCATCTGTACAGCCTCAGCCTTGTCCTCTCTCCTCCCTCCACTCAGTCAGCGCGTGTGGTTGGCGCAGGAGGAGCTGCAAACGGTGGCCTGTCCCTCCTTACTCGCGGCTACTCAGTTGACTCCGGCAGGCGGGCACTGACGCGGTGGCCCCTCCCTCCCTCTTACTCGCGGCCACCCACACCCACTCGGCGTCCCCTCCCTCCTCCTCCTCCGCTTCCCGAGGCCACTCACTCGGCGCTGTGGTTGGCACAGGCGGAGCGTTGCACGGACACTATGGCGGTGCTCCCGAACGTGCGGTTGGTGAGGTCGACTTGCTGCTCACCCCGGGACAGCCACAGCTGAGACGCCCACAGCAGGATGCAGGGGGTCCCGCTCTGGTTGAAGGCCAGCGGGGCGTGAGCCCGCTCACCCTCGTCCTGCAGCCCCAGCAGGTGGCGGCCGGGCGCTGGAGCGGCAGGCAGCACAGCCCGGACAACCTGCGGAGAAACGGTGGGGGGGAATGGTGTGAGAACCCAGAGTAGCCAGACCCCATCCTCCCCACCAGCACACCGAGCTGTCTGGCCTCCTCCGCTCCACTCCCCACCCCCAGACTGTCTTCCCCCCTCTCACAGCACTTCCTGCCCTCACCAACTCTCTCTCCCCATAGCCCCATCTCTCTCCACACCCCCGCTCACATTCTTCCCCGTCGTCCCCTCTCCCCGCACACTCCTTATCCCCTCCACCCCACCCCTCCCTGCACGCCTCTCCCCTGCAACAGCTTACCCGGGAGGGCCTGGAGGCGGTGAGGATGGCAGTGAACGGGACCCCGTCCTCCTTCAGGACGTCCAGCACCTTCCCCACAATGTCGTCTGTGGGGTACAGCAATGGCAGTGTCACTCAGGGGCAGGGGGAAGAGAGGGGTGACAGTGGGACAGAGATAGCAGAGAGAGAGACTGACATGACGAAATTCCATCTTTGAACAGTCCAGCACAGAAACTGGCCCTTTGGCCCATCTGGTCCCTGCCAACCCACCGTGTACAGTATCCCATTCCAATCCCTCCCCCACCCAACCCCCAGGAAGGACAATTAACCCGCATGTCATTGGGTGCGGGGAGGGAAGCTCATGTGTGTCACAGGGAGCGTGCAAACTCCACGCTGACAGACAGCGTTAGATCAAATCCGGGGCGGTGATACCCTCCCCCCCCCACACCTGAAAGCACACACAAGGGAGGGAGAAAGAGGAAAGGTAACAGGGAAAGAGGGTGAAAATCAAACACAAGAAGTTCTGCAGATGCTGGAAATCCAGAGGCAGACAGACACACACACACAAAATGTCAGAGAACCGCGCGCACACACACACACACACACACACACACACACACACACAAAATGTCGGAGAACTGCATCAGGTCAGGCTGCATCCATGAAGGGGAATAAACGGTCGACGTTTCGGGCCTACGCTCTTCATCGGGACTAGAAAAGAAGGGGACAGAAGCCAGAGTAAGGTGGAAGGGAGGGGAGAAACACGAGGAAACAAACGTACCATTGGCAGCGAGGGCCTCCTTTGGACGTATCAAAATGGAGCTGAGAAGGATGAAAACAAAGTGGACAATTAGCAGGTACAGACACACCCTCAGGTTCAACCCAAATCACCACAGTAGCCCAAGTGCTTACCATTATTTTGCACACCTCTGTCAAATCTCTCCTCAAAATCCTATGTACTAGGAAATAAAGTCCTAACCTATTCATTCTTCCCTATAGCTCAGGTCCTCAAAGTCCTGGCCACATCCTTGTAAATCTTCTCTGCATCCTTTCAGTTCTGTTTACATCTTTCCTGTACTTAAGTAACCAAAACTACACACAAAACTCCAAACTACACCTCACCAACGTCTGACACGATTTCCACATTACATCCCAACTCCTGTACTCAGTACTATGATTTATGAAGGCCCATGTGCCAAAGGCTCTCTTTATGAACCTATCGACCTGTGACACCAATTTCAAGAAATTACAGATCTGTATTCTCGGATCCCTTTGTTCTACGGCTGTGCAAGACCCCCAAAGTGTACCAACTCACACTTGACTGCACCAAATACCTTCCGCCATCTACTACCACTCTCCAGCTTCTCCCACAAAACCAACGTCTAATCCAATCTACTACCTCATCTTAAATACCAAGCAACTAAACTTAGGCATGGATAAGGTGCCAGAGGATTGGAGGATGGCAAATGTGATTACGACAGAAACCAGAGCATAGATAGAGTGGATGGCAAGAGCTTTTTCCCCCCAGAGTGGAAATGGATAATGCTAAGGGGTATGATTTTATTCGAGCCCCACTGAGACAATACTTAACCCATACCAGAAGGATGTAGAGGGAAGGATCTAATTGAAAACACGAACACTGAAAAATATGGGGGTGGGGTGGGGTGGGTTTTTTGGTACCAAGCAAAGGAGATTCACAAGAATGATCCTGGGAATGAAAGGGTTAATGTATGATGCACATTTGATGGCTCTGGGCCTCTACTCACTGGGGTTTAGAAGAATGAGGGGGAATTGCATTGGATGTTGGAAGGCATAGATAGATGTGGAGAGGAGGTTCCCTACAGTGGGAGAGTCTAGGAGCAGAGGACAGATAGAGTGGATGTGGAGAGGATGTTTCCTGTAGTGGGGGAGTCCAGGACCAGAGGGCACAGATAGAGTGGATGTGGAGAGGATGTTTCCTATAGTGGGGGAGTCTAGGACCAGAGGACACAGATAGAGTGGATGTGGAGAGGATGTTTCCTATAGTGGGGGAGTCTAGGACCAGAGGGCACAGATAGAGTGGATGTGGAGAGGATGTTTCCTATAGTGGGGGAGTCTAGGACCAGAGGACACAGATAGAGTGGATGTGGAGAGGATGTTTCCTATAGTGGGGGAGTCTAGGACCAGAGGAGACAGACAGAGTGGATGTGGATAGGATGTTTCCTGTAGTGGGGGAGTCCAGGACCAGAGGGCACAGATAGAGTGGATGTGGAGAGGATGTTTCCTATAGTGGGGGAGTCTAGGACCAGAGGGCACAGATAGAGTGGATGTGGAGAGGACGTTTCCTATAGTGGGGGAGTCTAGGACCAGAGGGCACAGATAGAGTGGATGTGGAGAGGACGTTTCCTATAGTGGGGGAGTCCAGGACCAGAGGGCACAGATAGAGTGGATGTGGAGAGGATGTTTCCTATAGTGGGGGAGTCTAGGACCAGAGGGCACAGATAGAGTGGATGTGGAGAGGACGTTTCCTATAGTGGGGGAGTCCAGGACCAGAGGGCACAGATAGAGTGGATGTGGAGAGGATGTTTCCGATCATGGGAGAGTCTAGGACCAGAGGACACAGAGCAGATGTGGAGAGGATGTTTCCCATGGTGGGGGAGTCCAGGACCAGAGAATACAACTCAGAATAGGGGAATCTCCCTTCAGAACAGAGATGAGGAGGACTTTATTTATTTATTTATCTACTGAGGTACAACAGAGAGTAAACCCTTTGAGCAGTGCCGTCTAGCAATCCCCCAATTTAACACTTGCCTCATCACAGGACAATTTACAATGACCAATTAACCTACCAACTGGTGAGTCTTTTGGACTGTGGGAGGAAACTGGAGCACCCAGAGGAAACCCACGCGGTCATGGGGAGAAGGTACAGGCAGCAGTGGGAAAGGGGTGAATCTGTGGAATTCATGGCTACGGACGGCTGTGGAGGCCAAGTCCTTTGAAGCAGAGGTAGACGGGTTCGTAGAATCAGAACCAGGGTTGTACCACGGTACGTCATGAAATTTGTTGTTTTTAAGCAGAAAAATAAACACAAATAAAAGAGTGTACAAGAGAGAGAGTAAACACTGCAAGGAGTGAGAGTTTTCATGGACTTTCGAAATTTGACGGTGGAGGGAAAGCAGCTGTTCTTAAATTGTTGAGTGAGAGTCTTGAGGCTCCTGGGTACCTCCTCCCTTATGGTAGTAATCAGCAGAGGGCATGCCCTCGATTGATTGGTAAGGGGGGAGTTGCAAGAATGGGAGTTGGACTGATCGAATGACTGACAAGGGACGACGGGCAGAACTACTTAATATCTTACAGGAGCAGAGGAGGTGCTGCAGACGCTGGAATCCAGAGCAACACAAACAAAATGCTGGAGGAGCTCAGCAGGTCAGGCAGCATCTGCGGAGAGGAATAAACAGTCGTTGTTTCCAGCCGAGACCATTCATCAGGATGGGCAGGAAGGGGGAAAACAGTTGGGGGAGCGGGACAGGTACAAACTGGCTGGAAGGAATACAAGATATCAGCTCATCTGGCTTCCTTTCCAGTCCTGATGAGGGGCCTCAGTCCGAAACGTCGACTGTTTAAAGCTCTCCATATGTACTACCTGAGTACATCCAGCATTTGATGTGTTTCTCTTTCCGGAACAGTACCACTCGAGGGTCGAGCCCAACCCGCGAGGAATCCCAGCCCAGAGCAGCAACGTACCACTTCCACCCTCCCCTACGGGAAGCCCCACACTCACCCAGAGCTGTAGGGGAGGCGAACAGCAAGCAAAGAGGGGACACTGGCGTTGAGCCGGAGATCGCGGATGGTCAGTGGGTCCACGTAGAGCGGACCAGCCCCTACAGTGGCCTGCAGGAGAGGCAGCAGAGAGCTGGTGGCATGCCAGTCCACTGAAGGCAGGATGAGGGAGGAGGGTGAGGATTCCAGGGCCACCTGAAACCCAAAGAGCAACAGTCGGCGTTCAGTGATATTATACTCCAGTTAGACGGTGACGGACCCGTCCCCACCGGTACCGTACCCCAGTTAGACGGTGACGGACCCGTCCCCACCGGTACTGTACCCCAATTATACGGTGACGGACCCGTCCCCACCGGTACCGTACCCCAGTTATACGGTGACAGACCCGTCCCCACCGGTACCGTACCCCAGTTACACGGTGACGGACCCGTCCCCACCGGTACCGCACCCCAGTTATACGGTGACGGACCCGTCCCCACCGGTACCGTACCCCGGTGTTACACAGTGACAGACCCGTCCCCACTGGTACCGTACCCCAGTTTGGGGTGAACAATTGCCGATTACCTGCAGGCGGTGAAACGCGCTGTCCTGTTTGTTTCCGTAGACCCCTCCATATACGGTGAAATCGTCAACGCTAAGCTGCAGGGAGAGGCGGACAGAGGGTGAGGGCGGTGTTGCTGGCGGCTGGGAGAAGCTGGCCTTGAGCCTGGTGGGACGTGCTTTCAGGCTTTTGTAACTCCTGTCCGATGGGAGAGGGGAGAAGAGGAAATGCCTGGGGTGGGTGGGGTTTTGATGACGCTGGCCGCTTTACCAAGACAGCGGGAACGTAGACAGAGTTCAGAGTTCATAAAGGGGAAACAACAGGAATTCTGCAGACGCTGGAAATTCAAGCAACACACATCAAAGTCGCTGGTGAACGCAGCAGGCCAGGCAGCATCTCTAGGAAGAGGTACTGTCAACGTTTCAGGCCGAGACCCTTCGTCAGGGTCTACAAGGTGGTGGGACAGGACAGAGGGACCCTCAGTACACCTCAGCAAGAGGTAACCAGCTCTCTCGGGGGTGCAGTGGAGCAGGGAGGAAGGGAATCAGATCAGATTTACTGTCATTAACATATATCATGGAATTGGTTGTTTATGTTTGCAGTGGTGTTGGCGAATGGCCAAGTGGTTAAGGCGTCAGTCTAGTGATCTGAAGGTCGCTAGTTTGAGCCTCAGCTGAGGCAGCATGTTGTGTCCTTGAGCAAGGCACTTAACCACACATTGCTCTGCGACGACACCGGTGCCAAGCTGTATCGGCCCTAATGCCCTTCCCTTGGACATCGGTGGCATGGAGAGGGGAGACTTGCAGCATGGGCAACTGCCGGTCTTCCATACAACCTTGCCCAGGCCTGCGCCCTGGAAACCTCCCAAGGCGCGAATCCATGGTCTCACGAGACTAACGGATGCCTATAAAATGGTTGCAGTACAGTGCAAAATATGAAAGATACTATAAATTATGATAAACGTATATATAAAATAGTTCAATAAGTAATGCAGAAAGAGTGTAAAAATGGTGAGGTTGTTTTCATGGTCCGTCCAGAAATCGAACACCGAGGGGAAAAGCTATTCCTGAATCATTGTGTGTCATCAGGCTCCCGTACCTCCCTGATGGTAGCAATGAGAAGAGGGTGATGGGGTCCTTAGCAACGTATGCCATCTTTTTTTGAAGTGTCACCTCTTGAAGATTTCTTCGACGGTGAAGAGGGAGGAGTTGGTTGAACCTCTGAAGGGGAGTGGGGGGGCGGTGGGAGGTCGAGGTTTGGATCTGGGCACTGGTGTAGGAGAGACTCGCGAGCAGACCGGCCACCCGGCGAAGGGTCCTCACCTTTTCCTGAAGAAAGAGTATGATAGTCTTGGGGCCCATCCCCAGGGCCGGTCTCAGGTACGACACCAGCTGCTGCTCAGAGACAATGTGGCCTTCGTTAGGAGCAGCCTGGGAGTGCCACAGGGAGCTGAGGGGGAGGAGAGAGAGAGAGAGAGGGTGTCAAGTTTGTCAGCCACGGCCCTAGGCCTAGCACACGGAACCACAGAGAAGGTTGGGAATGGGCAAACCTGGAAGTCAGAGGTCTGTAGGCCATTGTGCGCGAGTTCGGGGCCAAGTACTGGAAGTCAAAGAGCCGGAAGCAGCCTGCCCTGGGGTCTGAGGCCCATCTGTGTACATCAGTGGGTGTGTGGGAAGGTGGGAAGGGGATGTGCCTTGCTGCTGCTAAACAGAGTGGACTTTGGAGTCAGATAAGGAAGGAAGGATCGAAGAGGCATTTAGACCAAGACAGGACGCCCAGTGCTCGGTCCGTGGAAGAACAAGTTCACCAACAACTCTACAGTCATACCACTCAGGGTCTTGAACTGTATTATGATCTTTTTTCCCTTTGTGACTGGGAGGAGAGGGGGTACAGCCTACATGTGTCACTGCACATTCTGACACCAACATAGTATGTCCATAATGCTCAGAACACCAGCAACAAAACGTCAAGACAAGGCCTGTTCTTCCCCTTTCCCACCCAGGCAGATAGTCCTCCAACTTCCCCCCATCGATTCTCAGACGGGTACACCCAAGGCTTCATTTTCCAATCGACCCCCAGTCTAGCTGACAATGGGAGCCCAAACTCCAGACACGTGCCGCATGACCCAGGCAGTATCCTGGTGAACTCTGCTGCACAATCTCCACGAGCTTTCAGACAACACACACAAAATGCTGGTGGAACGCAGCAGGCCAGGCATCTGTAAGAAGAGGTAGAGTTGACGTTTCAGGCCAAGGCCCTTCGTCAGGTTTAATATCACTGGCAGATATCGTGACATTTGTTATTTTGTGTGTGTGTGTGTGTGTGTGTGTGCATAATTATGTCACGAAGATGCCTAAGAATTTCACACTGTACTGTATTTGTCAATGTGCAGTGGAGAGCAAGTTTGGTGGGAGCAAAAGATGTTGGGAAGGGTGTGGGACGGGTGGCAGAGGAGGAGTGTTGGGGCGGGGGTGCCCCGGCTGCAGACCCACCCAGCCCTGAGACACCAGGCAAGGCAATTTGATTCCAAACAATTAGTTTATTGGTCATTACAGAATGTCTCTGTGATGCTTCCCACTCCCTCCCTTGGCCCCTTCCCTTTTTCCTAACCGTGACTCCCCTCTCCCTGCCCCTTCCCAGTCCACAACAGAGACTCATATCAGAATCAGGTTTATCATCACTCATTGTGTTATGAAATTTGTTTTTTTTTGTGTGGCAGCAGTACAGTGCAATACATAAAATTACTACAGTACTGTGCAAAAGTCTTAGGCACCCTAGATATTTACATAAGCCTAAGATTTTTGCACAGTACTCTATATATCAAATTAGTAGTATAAAAAGGGGGAAAAAAGTGAGGTAGTGTACAAGGGCTCATTGTCCATTCAGAAATCTGCTGGCAGAGGAAAAGAAGTTGTTCCTGAATTGATGGGTGTGTCTCTTCAGGCTCCTGTACCTCCTCCTGGATGGTAGCAATGAGAAGAGGGGACGTCCCAGATGGTGTCTGCGATACCAGGGAGGCTGGTGCCCATGATGGATCCAGGGTAACTGTGATTAGTATTCCTCACAATGGTCCAGATGACAGGTTGTGATGCAATACCTGATTATTTTAATCTAAGTGTTTGATTTTTAATTTTATCTTGCGTGTTTATGACTATATTGATTTATCTTTGAGCCTGCACCTTAATGTATGAAAGATGACATATGAAGTAAGTTATTTTTAAAATACAGCCCAAGCAAAGATGGAGTGCTGTTGCAAGAAAGTAGCATCCATCATCAGCTCCCCCCACCTCCCCAACACCCAGCTGGAAGATGATACAGGAGCCTCAAGACTCAGACCACCAGGTTCAGGAACAGTCACTATCCTTCTACCATCAGGCTCTTGAACCAGAGTGGATAACTTCACTCACCCCTTCACTGAAATGTTCCCACAACCTATGGCCTCACTTTCAAGGACTTAATCTCATGTTCTCAATATTGATTACTTATTTATTTACTCTATCTTCCTTTCTGTATTTCTGGGTTTGTTGTCATTTGCACATTGGTTGAATGCCCAAGTTGGTGCGCTCTTCCATCAAATGTTATGGCCATTAGCCCATAGTGGACCATTGAGCACGCCCGCAGGAAAACGAATCACAGGGGATATGGTGACATGGATGCATTTGGATAATAAATTTACTTCGAACTTTCCAAAGGTGAGAAAGAATTTCACATTCAGGCCTCTCTCACCACCCCAAGATGTCACTTCCAGAGAGCTGTGGACTTCCACCCCAGGTTCTCTCTGCACATCAGCGCTGCTCGGAGACCTGCATTCGACCTCCCAAAGTACACAGACGTTCCGGGTAAACGCCGTCTGCCATCTTCCTGCCGAAGAATCTGACAACCGTAGGAAGACGGGATCCCGGCGCGGAGCGGAGCGGGGCCCCCGGCGTCCCCAGCCGCCGCACTTCCCTGCCCCACTCACCCGTCCGTGGACCATGCCAACACCGGGACCTGGTCGGTACCCCGACCGCCGCTCAGCGCCGAACCCAGGGCAAGCCCCAGCAACCAGACCGCCGCCGCCATCACCGCCCGAGGTCGCCTGACTGCCTTCCCGAAGCCTGCGCAATGCGCTTGCGCAACTCCCCTAACATCCCGCCCTCTTGTAGCAATCACCGGCATTCTCTTTGTTCATTGGCAGAGGTTTCAAAGCTCGAAATCTATTGGGCAGAACGCCTATCACTCATTTCGAGTTCCGCCCTCGTCTGACGGGAGGGCGTGACGATAATGCAATTCAGATGTCAATCATTCCTAGACCGGCCCTTGGCGTGACGTTACAGGCAGCTTTTACTTCTGATTGTAGGACTCCGCATCCCTCTCCTGTCAGTCACCACCGGGTCCCGCCTCTTCCGCTGTGCTGCGCTCTCTTGTCCCGAAGGAGCTGGCTCTTTGAAGTTGCGCAGAGAGTGAGGAGGCTGCAGAGTTTCTAACGGGATGCAATGCTGAAGATTGGTCGGACCACAGCTGGAGTGTGATGACCAGTTTCAAACAAAGGATCATGTGCCGACATTGTAGAGGACCCAGAGAAAGTTCACGATAACACGTGACTTATGCTCCTTACGTAAACATGAAAAAGGAATTGCCAACATTATAACTGTCTTTCTCACTGTTTTAACGGTCTTTCTTTGTTTACTACCTTTTTTCACCAATTCATAATTTTAAAACAATCTCATTTTGTGAAATGTTTTCAACTTTAAAACGCCAAATCCAAAACAATGGGGGTAAGGCTAGACTACCTGCCCACTCCGGCAAAGGAGAGAGGATTTGCCGTGAGCTATCAGATAGTACCTCCAGATTCCTGATGGAAACGTCAAAACAGCCGAGCTGCGCGACACCTTAGACACCCCCTGTCACAAGTTGAGCGCTGGTGGCGGACCCAAATGCAAGACACAGGCACTGAAGTACTGGGAACTGGACTAGGACTCAGACTAGTGGCTGGGACAGGAACACAGACTTGGGCTAGGACTTGGCTAGGAAAGCGGGACCAGGACAAGGAACAGGGAACTAGGAGCCTGGGCTTGGACTCGGAGCCAGAGACTGGACAAGGACCCAGAACTTGGGTCTTGACTCGGGCTAGAACCCCAGAACTAGGCGAGGACATGACGTGGCTACAGGACTGGACATAGCTTGGGTCCTTCAAGGGCTTGGGTATGGACTCTGAGCCAGAGACTGGGCTAGGACCCAGAACCTGAGTCTTGACTTGGGCTCGGACTCCAAAAACTAGGCAAAGACATGACGTGGCTACAGGACTGGACGAGGCTTGGATTCTTCGAGGCTTTCCTGGGCTGGGTGAGAACACGAAACCTTGACTTGGTCTTGGCAGAACAGGAACTCAGAGCCTTGGACGAAGACTGGACACTCGGAGCCTTTTCTAGAGCATGGGAACACGGAGCCTTGGACTTGAGAGACAGGAACATGGAACACAGAGCCGGGACCCCTCTTTGGGAACAAGACGTAGGGCCGGGACTCGTACACAGAATGCTGAACACGACGAGACGGTTCTCAACACAAGGCAGCAGCAAACGGCTGGACCTACCTAGCGAAGGTGTGGACACAGAGACTGTTTCCAACACAAGGGAGTGGCAAACGGCTGGACCTACCTAGCGAAGGCATGGACACAGAGACTGTTCCTAACACAAGGTAGCGGCAAACGCTGGACCTACCTAGCGAAGGCGTGGACACAGAGACAGTTCCAAACAACGATAGACAGTTTCTTATCTAGACACAGCAAGGCTCCAGTCTTGCTCCGGCGAACTTAACAGTGATACAGACAAGGACACAGGCGAGGTTGCAGGCAAGTCTTCAGGTAAAGGCTTCAGAAGGAAGGAGAAGGGAAGGGAAGGGAAGGGACAGTCCAGCAAATGAAGCTGAACCCAGGAGCTGTATATGTAGCCAGCCCAAAATGAGAATCAGGTGCCTCAATTAGAGCACCCAACAGAACAAGGGAAAACCGGAAAACCTGGAATAAGGAACGATGGACCGGACTATGAACCAGAATGCGGACTTCACAGACTGGAGCGTGACACCCCCACAGGTGGAGCATAGCCACAAGCCACCTGGTCATGATCGGACTGCTCAGCCTGCTCCCGGATCGACTTCCTCTTCCTCTCAGAGTCCGTCTCGGTCAGATCCACCAGCTTCACGCAGGTGTTCTTCTCTAACCAGGGCCTTATGCGAGCCACCTGTCACCTGCCGGAGGACTAGAAAGCAGGCGGGGGGGGGGCGGTGGAAGCTGAATGTTAACCTGCTGACCCAAGAGAACATTAAGGAACGAGGGAGGGAGTTCACAGGTTGGAGAACCTTGAAAGCCTTCTTTGATTCCCCTGGCCACTGATGGGAAGCCACCAAGGAGAACATCAAGAGGTTCTTCACCCTGCAAGGGATCCGAAAGCAAGGCAGGGGCAGAGGAAAGTGTGTAAGCTCCAGACAGAGTTGCAGCAATTTCTCTTTCTGCAGTCAAAGGGAATAGTTGTGAGGGAGGGATTACGAGAGTTGAAGAGCTGATAAATCCAGTACTTCGCCGTCGAATCCTCCAAGATTATCTCCCGATAGAGGGTCAAAACCGTGGAGCAGGACGAGACGTGCTCATGCTTCTTCCTCCAGAAGGTGCCCAGGGGGAGCTCTGTGATCCACAACCTTAAGGAAGAGGACAGCTCAGTCACGTCCTCGCAGACAGACATACTGAGAATCTGCAGGTCCTTCTATGTCGGTCTGTACAACGAAAAGGCCACAGACCCCACAGCCTCCCGCAACTTCCTGTCGTCTATCACGCAGGTCTCAGATGACGGCAAGCAGGAGAGTCTGGGTCAGCCTCTGACCCTGGACGAGCTGACAGGCTCCATCCATTCCTTCGGGTCGGGTAAGACTCCCAGAAGCGATGGCTTACCGGTTGAGTTGTACTCGGCTCTGTGGAACTGGATGGGCCCAGGCCTGTTGGAAGTGTACAATGCTATGTTTCTATCTGGCAGCATGTCGGAATCCATGAGGAAGGGCATCATTACCCTCACCTCAAAGCAGAAGGGGGGAAAGGGAGGACATTAAAAATTGGACCTGTGCTGTACTGGGCAGGGAGATCTCGGACAGCCTCGCTCTGCTGAGGGACACCATCGCCTACGTGCAGGACAGTGGGGTGGGCGCCTGTCTGGTCAGCTTGGACCAGGAAAGAGCCTTCGACAGGATATCACACGCGTATGTGATGGATCTCCGAAATGGGATTTGCGAAGGGAATCAGGAATTCGATCCAACCGCTCTACACAGACGTCTGTAGTCAGTCCCAGTCAAAGGGTGGAAAACAGACAGCTTCCCCATCAAGTCTGGAGGCGGGCAGGGCTGTCCCCTCTCCCCTGTCTTGTTTGTCTGCTGCATAGAAGCCATCAGGAAAGATGGGAGCATAAGAGGGGCCACGCTTCCAGGCAGTGGAGGGACCCAAGTGAAAACCTCCCTGTACATGGACGATGTCACTATCTTCTGCTCTGATCCGAGGTCAGTTCGCAGGCTAATTGGCATCTGCGAACAGTTCGAGCTGGCATCAGGGGCCAGGGTCAACCGCACGAAGAGCGAAGCCATGCTCGTCGGCAACTGGCCCGACCGATCCAGCGTCCCCTTCACCATCAGGTCTGACCACGTGTAGGTATTGGGGATCTGGTTCGGAGGGGCCGAGGCGTGCAACAAGAACTGGCAGGAGCGGACTGCCAAGGTGAAACAGAAACTGGGACTGTGGGGAGGGCGCTCCCTGTCGATAATGGGCAAGAACCTGGTCATCAGGTGTGAGGTGCTCTCAGGGCTGCTGTACTTGGCGCAAGAGTGGCCCGTTTCCACCCCGCAGCTCGGAAATCACCCGAGCTGTCTTCAGGTTCCTCTGGGGGTCGAAGATGAAACAGGTCAGACGGGCCACTATGCACCATGGGGGCAAAACCGTTCCTAATGTCGCCCTCACCCTGTCAGAGTGCTGCCGACTGGCACCTTCTCGGCTGCAGGAGGTCGCGTTAAGGGACGCGCTGAAACTCGGCGCAGCCACCGCAAAAGGGCCTGGTGGGGAAGGGCCACAGTTTACTTCTCCCGCGGGAGAGGGAGGGGTTGGGCGGCGGGGAGGAAACCCCTCGACTATTATATTGTATGATATGAACCCCCAGAATACGGAATGTAATGATAATGTCTGGAATGTCATGATAATGTCTGTAAAGAATTAGAGTTCTTGAATGGCTTATTGTTGTGAATTGTGCATGAAGTTTATTCTGGTAATAAAAAAATTAGGCTGTGGGGTATATCTGGGGTGGGACAGATAAACGACCATATCTGCTATAGATTCCTGGAAGTGCTGGACCCGATGGAGATTCTTGAACAGGTGAGTCCACCTCGTCACGGGGATTCCTTCCTCTACCTTTCGTGGTCTTTGTCGGTGGACGAACGCACGCCTGGTCCGCCTGATTCCCCCCGTGATGTTCTGATCACGAACGATCGTGGTGCCCGCTGCCGGACAATTGTTCCTTTGGTGAATAGCTTCACACCGCCTGAGCGGGGCAGAGAGTTTACTCTGTGTGGGAAATCATACCCGAGTTTCGTTTTCTCACGCCGTGTTGTCTCAAACTTTCTCGCCTTGTCCGAGTCCGGTAAGTGAGGTTGGAGAAGGGAAGGAAGAACAGGCAGGCTTGTTCTCTCGCTGCTACCATCAGGTAGGAGATACAGAAACCTGAAGGCTCACACTCAGCGATTCAGTGAGAGAGGACATTCTTGCTATTGAGGGAGCGCAGCGTAGGTTCACTGGGTTAATTCCCAGGATGGTGGGACTGTCATATATCGAAAGATTGGAGCGACTGGGCTTGTATGCTCTGGAATTTAGCAGGATGAGAGGGGATCTGATTGAAACACATAAGATTATTAAGCGATGGGACACGCTGGAGGCAGGAAACATGTTCCCGACGTTGGGGGAGTCCAGAACCAGAGGCCACAGTTTAAGAATAAGGGGTAGGCCATTTAGAACGGAGTTGAGGAAAAACTTTTTCGCCCAGAGTGGTGGATATATGGAATGCTCTGCCCCAGAAGGCTGTGGAGGCCAAGTCTCTGGATGTTTTCAAGAAAGAGATGGATAGAGCTCTTAAAGATAGCGGAATCAAAGGTTATGGGGATAAGGCAGGAACTGGATACTGATTGTGGATGATCAGCCATGTTCACAGTGAATGGCGGCGCTGGCTCGAAGGGCTGAATGGCCTACTCCTGCACCTATTGTCTATTGTCTATTGATTCAGGAACAGCTTCTTCCCCTCTGCCATCCGATTCCTAAATGGACGTTGAAGCTCCTTCCACACTACCTCACTTTTTAATATATATTGTTTTTTTGCACGATTTTTAATCTATTGGATATACGTATACTGTAATTGATTTATTTATTTTTCTATGTTATGTATTGCATTGAACTGCTGCTGCTAAGTTAACGAATTTCATGTCACACGCCGGTGATAGTTCACCCATTCTGCTATTATCTTATTTTTGTATTTGCAGTTTGTTGTCTTTTTGCACACTGGTTAAACACCCAGTTGGTGTGGTCTTTCAGTGATTCTGTTATGGTTACAGTGTTGGAGTTACTGAGTGCGCCTGCAGGAAAATGAACCCCAGGGTTGGATATGGTGACATACCTGTACTTTGATAATAAATTTACTTTGCCCTTTTCTCTCCCGTTTCTTCAGCCTGACACTCGACGGCAAGCAGATCAACCCGTCTTGGGACACAGGAGGTAACTGTTCTCAGGTGAAACCCCGCTGGTTACAGCGAGAACGTGCGAACTCCACACACACACAAACACACACACACACACACACACAGCTATAAAGTTTGTAAACCCTGTGGATTTTTTTTTCTATTTTCTAAATATGACCTAAAATGTGATTAGATCTTCATGCAAGTCCTAAAACTAGATAGACAGCCCAATTAAATAACACAAAAACATTATACATGTTCATTCATTTATTTATTGAGAAAATGATCCAGTATTACATGTATTTGTTGGAAAAAGTATGTGAACCTCTGGGGTAAAGCCTTCTCAAAAGCTATTTGGAGTCAGTGTTCCACTCAATGAGATGAGATTAGAGGTGTATGGAAGTTGTAGAGGTGCCCTGCCCTATGAGAAAGACACACAGTTAGGTTACTGACAGAGCCTGCTCTTCTCAAGAAAGATCGGTTTACGTGCATCATGCCTCGATCAAAACAACCTTAAGAGGCCCTTAGAAGTAATTGTAGAGATTCATGAAGCTGGAAAAGGCAACAGAAGTATTTCTAAAGACCTGAGTGTTCATCAGTCCACAGTAAGAGAAATTGTCTGCAAATGGAGGAAACTCAGTCCTGTTGCTACTCTCCCCAGGAGTGGGCATCCTGCAAAGATCACACCAAGAGCACAACGTGCAATGCTGTAGGAGGTTAAAAAAAGAACCCAAGGGTAACAGTAAAAGACCTCCAGAAATCCAGAACTTGCTGAAGTCTCTGTTCATGTGTCCACCATAAAAAAAAGCACTGATCATGACTGGTGTTCATGGAAGGACACTACAGAGGAAACCACTGCTCTCCGAACCAAACATTGCTGCATGTAACACACATAAAAGATGCTGGTGAACGCAGCAGGCCAGGCAGCATCTATAGGAAGAAGTACAGTCGACGTTTCAGGCCAAGACCCTTCGTCTAGTCCTGACGAAGGGTCTCGGCACGAAACGTCGACTGTACTTCTTCCTATAGATGCTGCCTGGCCTGCTGCGTTCACCAGCAACTTTAATGTGTGTTGCTTGAAATTCCAGCATCTGCAGAATTCCTCGTGATTGCTGCATGTGCAAGTTTGCAAAAAGACCAGCTGGATATTCTACAACACTTCTGGGACAATGTTCTGTGGACAGGTGAGATGAAAGTTGAACTTTTGGGTAGAAATGCACATTGCTATGTTTGGAGGGAAAAGGGCACACCAACACTAAAACCTCATCCCAACTGTGTAGCATGGTGAAAGGAACATCATGGTTTGGGGATGTTTTGCTAGCTCATGCCCTGAACAGCTTGCAATTGCTAAGGGAACAATGAATTCAAAATTGTATTGAGACAGTTTGCAGGAGAATGCTAGGGTAGCTGTCTGTCACCTGAAGCTTAATAGAAGTTGGATGATGCAACAAGACAATGATTCAAAAGACAAGAGTAAATCAACAGCAGAATGGTTTAAAAAGAAGAAAATTTGTGTTTTGGAATGGCTCAGTCAAAGTCCTGACCCTAATCCTGTAGAAATGTCAAAAGACCCAAAACAAGCAGTCCATGCAAGGAAGCCCCCCAACGTCCCAGAGTTGAACAGTTTTGTAAGGAGGAATGGCCAGATTAAACTCCCCCAAGCTGACGTGTGGGACTGATCAACAGTTAGTGGAAACGGTTGGCTGAAGTTATTGCTGTACAAAGGGGTCACAACAATTACTGAAAGCAAGGATTCACATACTTTTCCAACAAATACATGTAATACTGGATCATCTTCTCAATAAATAAATGAACAAGTACGTTTTTTGTGTTATTTAATTGGGTTCCCTTCACCTAGCTTTAGGACTGAAGTTACCTGATCACACATTTATGCAGAAATAGAGAAAACTCTGCAGGATTCACAAATTTTCCAGCACCACTGTACATGTACACTTGCCCAGATAGATACGTGCACTATTCACATACACAGGCATGGGTCCATGTACACAGACATGCACGCAGACCCACGCGGACAGCGCTGGAGGTCAGGATCGAGCCAGGGTCCCTGCAGACGTGTGGCAGCAGCTCTCTCCACAGCTCCACTGTGCGAGTTCTGTTCACTGTTACGTCTCCTTGCCCTGTTAACACCTCCCCACCTGCACCATCTCTCACCTCTCTTGGCTTAAATTCTATTGGCTGTCTCACTTCATGGAGCCAACCGAATGGCTGGTCTTTCACTGCTGGGAGAAAGCCCCCTCCACATCTGCCCCCCCGGGAGGTCCCCAGTGATACCTCTTCCGAGTGGATGTTCTGGGATTAGCGAGACCTTGGGCTCCTGCCATTCATCTGACTGGTCTGCAAAGCGGCAACAGAACCCTGATTCTGCACCTCCCCACACAGTGTCACACCCCGCTGCAGTGGAGACACAGGCTCTCCTGCCTGGGTTCCTGTCGCATCGACCGTCGCCCTACATACCCTCCCATCTGTGTACTTATCCAAGCTTCTCTTAGACATTGCAATTGAATCCACATCCGCCACTTCCACTGACAGCTCGTTCCGCACCCTCACCCTCCTCTGCGTGAAGAAACCCCCCCCCCCCGGTTCTCCCTAAATACTCCACCTTTCACCCTTAACCTATGACCTCTAATTCTAGTCTCACCTCCCCTCAGTGGGAAAAGTCTGCTTCCTTTTACCCTATCTACACCCCTCGTAAGTTTGTGTACCTCCATCAACTCTCCCTCATTCTCTGGTCCAGGGAATGAAGCCCGAACCAGTTCAGCCTTTCCCTGTAACTCCCGTCCTCGAGTCCTGGCACATCCTTGTAAACTTTCTCTGCACAATTTCAGCCTTATTTATATCTTTCCTGTACGTAGGTGAGCAAGACTTCACACAAAACTCCAGTTTAGGCTCACCCACATCTTATACAACTTCAACCATCTTCTATACTCAACACTTTGGAGGCCAGTGTGTCAAAAGCTCTGTGTACAAGCTCACCTACTTGTGTTGCCACTGTTGAGGAATGATGGATCCCTCTGCTGTCTCTCACTCCTCAGAGCACTGTGAAAGTGTCCAGCACCTTACACTCGTCTGCACTGAATTCCATCCGCCATTCTTCCTGCTGGTCCAGATGCTGTTGCAAACTGTGAGGGACAGAAGGCCGGGAGGAAGCAGGGGGCGGTGAAAGACCAAGAATGGCTTCACGGATCCACATCCTGTCTGGAGGTCACAGACACTCTCTCAGGCCCCAGAATCTAAACCGACTGGTTCCTAGTGCTGGGGCTGATGCGGCAGAGAAGGGATGGTGCTGAGAGAGGGTCACCACTTTCTCTGACAATCGCTGCTTTCCCGCGTACCTACACACACCTTGGCGCAGTGCCACAGGGCTGAACAAAGGACACCCGACACTTTTAAAAGATACGGAGTTGTGTATTTCGATTAACATACACGAGTACAGGACATTGTTACTGGCGTAATCTTTGTGTCAAACCCCTTGAACCCTTCCTGCAGGCCTGGCAGCCCTCAACAAGGCCGAGGGACAGGACGTGGGTCCTGAGGAGCAGAGCCTCAAAACCAAGGGGCTGGACCTGGATTGTGGCAGGCAAGGCCACAGAGCCGAAGGGTTGGGACCTGCATTCTGCGTGGCGGGGTCAAAGGAACAGAGGGCAGGACCTGGGTCCTGAGCACAGGGGTCAAAGGAGTTGAGGGGTGGGACCATTGGTGGGTCCTGAGTGCAGGGGTCAAAGGAACTGAGGGGCAGGACCTGGGTCCTGAGTGCAGGGGTCAAAGGAGCCGAGGGGTGGGACCACTGGAATTGAGGGTAGCCCCTCGGTCACGATGGGCACGACCTGCAGCCAGAGGAGTAGAACCACAGGAGCCGGTAAGGGAGGGGGGTGGGACCTGGGTCCTGAGGGACGATGCTGAAAAGGGCTTGCATCTGTGGGAGGGGACAAGAATGGTTAAGAGAGGGGCAGGAATAGTGTGCAGGTGACATCACTGGGAGGAGCTTGGCCTCACTGACAGAAGTCAGGGAGATGTGATGTCACTAACCAATGTGAGTGACATCACTGGGAGGAGGGGTGACCTCACAGGGTAGGATCCATCAGTGACCGGGGGAAGGGGTGTGTGGGTTAGCGCCCACCAGAAACCGTTAGCAATGGGGCTGTGGCCCAGGGCTAAGCCGATGACCCGGATATCCCACCGCACATTCCCTACAGAGCACCCAAAGGCCAGGGAAGGACCGGACCGGACCGGACTGGCAGCTGGAAGCTCTCTCTGCCCCTCTCTGTTCAGGGCATGTCCGGTAGTGGCGCTGGACTGCTGAGTGGCCTCTGACCGCTCTCCATTCAGGGCTGCCGCGGCTGGTGATAACGTTGGTGCGTCGCCTCAGCTAGTGCCTTCAGCTTCCACATCTCGTCCTGGATGAAGTCCGTCAGGGCTTTGCGCATCTCCACCTGGGAGGGGCAGAGAGAAAGAACCACATGAGGGCAGGGGCAACGGTGGGGGGGGGGGGGTTCAGACAATTGAGGCTGTTCCATGCGGCCGGGGTGCGGGGGCCGGTGGGACAGAGGTTCAGGCCCTTGTTAGGCCACTCAGCCTCCCAGAGAATAGACGAAGGGTGGGTGGCGACGAGTAGGAAAGAGTGTTGAAGTGTGGGGGGGGGGGGAGGGAGTGGCAGGGATGGGGAGAGGTGGAGGGAGAGGGGCCAGGATAAACGGGGTAACGGAGAGAGGGGGGAAGGGAGGGTGTTTTGGTCACCACCACCAGCCGAAAGGGCTTACCCCATGGTGATACTCACCGGGGTCCGGTTCTCGGCCCTCAGCTGTTGCACCATCCGTTCAAGTGTGAAGGGTCTCCCGATGTAGACAGTGATTCTCTGCGGAGACCAGATGAAGGAGCATCAGACCCCGGGGGAGGCAAGAGACCACCCGTCCCCCTCCCCCCAAGGAGCCGGTCTGTGATTGTCAGATTTTAAATGCTCCCAGCAGCCCCTCCACCTAGACACCATGGGTTTGCAGGAACCTGTGAAATGGTACACGTGTCAACATATGTGGAGAGTGCAGGCGGGCCTGCGTACAAGTGTGTACGTGCACGCACAAGGGTTGTGTATGTGAGAACATGCGGGCATATCAGTGTACCCTGTTCCCCACCCCTCGATGGAGCTTCCCCAGGGGATGTCCCCTCAGTCCTATTCCTCCCTCCCCCCACCCTCGAGTCCATCTCCACCCCTCACCCTTGTTCCTCTCCTCCTCCTGCTCACCCTCCCCTACCCTCACATTCCCATCCACATCCCCTACCATTTCTACCCACCTGCCCTCAGGGAGAGTAAAGGGAGGGAGAAGGGCGGAACGGGGAACGGAGGAAGGGTGGAGGGGAGAGACTCACCTTCCCGATGCGGGGGTAGTACGGGGGCTTGTTGGGGAGCACGTCACACAGGCCTGAGGGGGCAGACACCAGATGCTGTCAGATCAGAGTGAGTCCCACACCCCCCCTTTCTCCTTTCTACTCACTCCCCTCCACTCTCACACACCCCTCTGTCCTCATATCCCCTTCCCTGAGCCCTCAGCCCCCTCCCCAGCCCTCACACCCCTTCATCCCTCCTACTCACTCCCCTCCACCCTCACACACCTCTGCCTTCAAACCCCACCCCCTCAGCCCACGCCCCTCTCCCCTGCCCTCACACCCCCTTCATCCCTTCGTGCCTCCTACTCTCTCCCTCCACCCTCACCCCATCCTCAAACCCCACCCCCTCAGCCCCCACAGCCTCCCCTTCATTCCTCCTACTCCATCCACACCCCCTCCCCCACTCTGCTGCCACGGTTCGGCTGACCAGGATCGGACAGGCACACTCACCTCGTCCCCCACTCTGCTGCCACGGTTCGGCTGACCAGGATCGGACAGGCACACTCACCTCGTCCCCCACTCTGCTGCCACGGTTCAGCTGACCAGGATCGGACAGGCACACTCACCTCGTCCCCCACTCTGCTGCCACGGTTCGGCTGACCAGGATCGGACAGGCACACTCACCTCGTCCCCCACTCTGCTGCCACGGTTCGGCTGACCAGGATCGGACAGGCACACTCACCTCGTCCCCCATAAGTCGGAGGAGCAGAGTTAGGCTTTCAGCTATTGAGTCTGCTCCATCAGGGCTGATTTATCCCTCTCAAACCTATTCTCCTGCCTCCTCCACCTAACCTTTGACACCAAGACTAATCGAAAGCCTATCACCCTCTGGTTTAAATATATCCCATGACTTGATCTCCACAGCTGTCTGTGGTAATGAATTCCACAGATTCACCACCCTCCAAAGAAATTCTCATCCCTGTTCAAAAGGTATGTCTCTCTATTAAGGCTGTGTCCTCTGGTCCTAGACTCCCTCGCTATAGGAAACATCCTCACTGCTCTGTCCAGGCCTTTCAGTGAAAAGAAGAAACAGGAGAGACTAGACTTGTTCTCTCACAACACGCTGGAGGAACTCAGCAGGTCGGGCAGCATCTGTGGAAAAGATCGGTCGACGTTTCGGACCGGAACCCTTCGTCAGACCAACCTTTTCCACGGATGCTGCCCGACCTGCTGAGTTCCTCCAGCATGTTGTGAGTGTTGCTTTGACCCCAGCATCTGCAGATTAGTCTGTGTTTACTAGACTTGTTCTCCCTGGCGCAGAGCGGGAAAGGACCTGACAGAGGTGGACAAGATTCCAAGGCTGTCTGGAATACAGGGGAAAGGGAATGGGGGAGTTTTTTTTCCAACAGAATGCATTTGGCTCTGGTCTGTGTGTGTGGAGAGGTAGCGTCTACATGTTACTGTTCACAAGAGCATCAGCATAGAAAATTCGGCCATACCGACCAAGCTGTCTTTCTAAGCTAGTGCCAGTAAGCAAATATCCCTCTAGACCAGGGGTCCCCAATTTAACGGTGTAGGTCCATGGCATAAAAAATGTTGGGAACGCCTGGTCTAAACCTTGCGTACCCCTATATCTACCTTGGCACAGTAGCGTAGTGAGTAGTACAATGATATTACAGCGCCCGTTGTAAGATCCGGGTTCAGTTCCTGCCACTCTCCCCAACACCATGTGCTCCGCTTTCCTCCCACAGTCAGGGTCAGTCAGTTGTGGACGTGGCACTGGAAACATGGTGACTCTCAGCAAATCTTTGCTCATTTGATTTGATGCAAACGACACACTTCACTGTATGTTTCGATGTAAGTGTGACAAATAAAGCCAATCTAATCTCATCTGTCCAAATTGTTCTTAAACGTAATTGACACACATAGACTCTGTCTACACACCTCCTGCAAAGCAGCCAGCAGAATCAAAGACCCCACCCACCCCAGGCACTATCTCTTCTCCCCTGAAAGCACATCCCACCAGGCTCAAGTACAGCTTCTATCACACTGTTATCTGACCAGTTTAGTTGTACCTGTCTCTACTGTTCCCTCTGGCCATAAACCGACGTGGACAAGTTCCCCTCAAATCCCTTTAATTCTCCCCTCACCTTAAACCTGTGCCCTCCTTCACAGGGAAAACCTATCCAGCCTCTCCTTACTACTCAAGCCCTCGATTCCTGGCAACGTCCTTGTGACACGAGAGGATCTGCAGATGCTGGAAACCCAGAGCAATGCACACAATATCAGCAGGTCAGGTCAGGTCGCATCTTTGAAGGGGAGTGGCCAAGTGGTTAAGGTGTTCATCTAGTGATCTGAAGGTCGCTAGTTCGAGCCTCAGCTGTGGCAGCGTGTTTGTGCCCTTGAGCAAGGCACTTAACCACACATTGCTCTAGTGTCTGTGCGAGGAATGGCGCCCCACACAGACTTCCAATCTGCGCCTTGTAAGGCATGAAAATGCCTGACGCGGGCCTCTCATGGTCTGAGTCGATGTTCCCTCCTTTTGAAGGGGCATAAACAGTCGATGTTCTGGGCTGAGACCTTTCATTAGGACTGGAAAGGAAGGGGGAAGAAGCCAGAATGGCTTCCTTGTGAAGCATTTCTGCACGCTCTCCAGTTCTATCGCTGGCCATATAGAACTGTACACAATACTCCCAATACTCTCGCACTAACCCCTTGTACAGTAAGATGACACAATGCCCTGAAGGTCTGTGAGACGAACGACATCTTCACCATCATGTGTTGCCGCTCTCAGGAAACTGTACCAGCAGCTCGCGATCTTGCTGATCTACCACATTCCCCAGGGTCCCGTCATTCACCACACAAACAATCTGCTGGAGGAGCACAGTGAGTCAAGCCGCATCTGTGCACAGTTAGAGTGTCGCAGAGCAGTACAGCACAGAAGCAAGCCCTTTGGCCCATCTAGTCCACCCCAATCTCATCTTCTGCCTGGAGGACCTGCATCTGGACCATAGTCATCCAGAATCCTCCCAACCATATACCTGTCCAAACTACTTCTCCAGCCCTTTCCCTCTTTCAACCACTTCATCCCCTGAACCCCACCCACCTTCCCCCTCACCTGCCACCTTGTACTCCCCCCCTCGTCCAACCTTGTTCTTCCTTCAGTCCCCTTCCTTTCCGATCCTGAGGAACCATCACAGGCCGAAACATGGACTCACTTCTACAGGTGCTGCCTGACCTGCCGAGTTCCTCCAGCATTTTATCAGCCATTTTTCAGCCTAGTTTTGACTTGAAACATTGTCAATTCTTTTTAGCAAAACCTCAAAACGTCAACCTGATGGCATGAGCATCGACTTCTCCTTCCAGTATTTTTCCCCTCCCCCTCCTCCTACTACTACTACGTCGACTCAGGCCTAGGGGGCCGGCGTCGGGCACGATGACGGACTCTCCACTTCTCCCTCTCCCTTATCAGTGTGTTCAGTTCATCTACATTAGCCATGCCGCTGTCTTCTAGGAGAGTGTTGACCATAGTCTTGGGAGGGCACCCAGGGTTCATCCTCCCGTGCTTGGGCTCCCATTTGATGACTAGGCTGGCAGGTAGCTCGGGGTGGCGTAGACAGTGCCCTGCTAGTTGCAGTCTTCTCACCTCGATTTTAGTGGAGAGCATCTGTAGGTTGTTATAGAGCTCGACGTTCGTCATGTGCTGTTGCCAAATCACATCAATAGGCATCTGGAGCATTTGTGTATAGCAACCATCTAGAGACTTTCCCATAGTCTTGGTGAGTGTCCATGTCTCACATCCGTACGTGAGAATGGACTCCATGACTGCTATGAAAATCCTCATTTTAAGCCCTCTTGTCAGGTTCGACTTCCAGATTTCCTTCATGTCATTCATAGCCCTCCACGCCAGCGCCTTCCGTATCTTTATGTCCTTCTCCGAACTCATCATTCTTGACTTTGACTACAAGTACCCCCTTCCCTCTTCTTATATTCCCCACTCTAGCCTCTCACCTCTTCTCCTCACCTGCCTATCACCTACCCCACTGCCCCTCCTTCTTCTCTTTCTCCTATGGTTTACTCTCCTCTCCTATCAGATTCTTTCATCTCTGGCCCTTTACCTTTCCCACCCTCCGGCTTCACCTATCATCGTTCAGCTAGCCTCCTTCCCCTCCCACCACCTTTTAACGCTGACATCTTCCCCCTTCCTTTTCAGTCCTGAAGAAAGGCCAGAAACATCCACTGTTCGTTCACTTCCACAGAGGTTACCTGACCCGCTGAGTTCCTCCAGCATTTTGTGCGTGCTGCTCTGGATTTCAGCATCTGCAGCCTCTCGTGCCTCCATTCACTAAATCTTACCTTAGCTTTGCAAAATGTGTCACTCTGCACTGAACTGTATTCTGTGCCAAGTTACGTACCCAAGCGGGTGTGAAGTGTGTGCGTAGGAGACTGAGTGAGTACACACACCATGCCTAGACCCCGCCGAGACCCACCGTCAACAGGACCCTGGGAATTAAAGGGTTAACATATGAGGAGCGTTTGATGACTCTGGGCCTGAACTCCTGGAATTTAGAAGAATGAGGTGGGACTTCATTGAGACTAAACGAATACTGAAACAGAGTGGATGTGGAGAGGATGTTTCCTGCAGCAGGTGAGCCTTGGACAGGAGTGCACAGCCTCAGAAAACAGTGATGTCCCTTTAGAACAGAGATAAGGAGCAATTCCTTTCGCCAGCGGGTGGTGATCTGTGAAATTCGTTGCTGCAAACCACTGTGGAACTCAAGTCATTGGTAACATTTAAAGCGGAGGTGGATAAATTCACAGTCAGGGTGTCACAGATTATGGGAAGGCGGCAGGAGAATGGGATTCAGATCGAAGGATGGACTGGTGCAGCAGACTCAATGGGATGAATGGCCCAATCCTGCTCCTTATGGTCTTGTGGACTGCAGGAGGGTGAGGAATGCCCAGTCCCCACCCACCACCCAACCCTCTCGTGCACCTGGTACTCACCAACATGCCAGAGCGGGAGGATAATGGGACTCAGGGAGCACTCGGAAATGAGCCTACCGATTCCTGGGAAGAAATACAGTGAGAGTCCTGAATGAGTCACAGCTGGTCAGTGTGTCACTGCCCCGACCCCGCGTCTCTCTCTCACGCACACAGAATGGGGAGGGGATAGAATGAACACCCCTGATAGGAGGGTACTCACCCCACTTGAGTCTCATGAATTCCTGCGTCATGTTTACCTTCCCTGGAATGAAGACATAACAGAATTACAAACGAGGGAGTGGAGGCAAACCCCCTGACCCATCAGCTCGGCTGTGTAGAGGCCCGGAGGATGACAGCTCCACCCCTCACAGGTTGAGTGTGTAGGGTTAATGTTCTCAGTTAAACACTAACTGTGTTGTGCCGACTTTCAGACTTCTCAGAGATCAATCTAACCCTTCCCTCCCACATAACCCTTCATCTTTCTATCATCTACATGCCTTTCCTAAGAGTCTCTTAAATGTCCCTAATATATCAGCCTCCACCACCAGCCCTGGCAGAACGTTCCACACACCCACCATGCACTCCGTGGAAAAAATCCCCTATACTCTCCTCCCATCACCTTAAAATTATAACCTCCTTGAATTAGCCATTTCCACGCAGGGAAAAAAGTCTCTAGCTGTCCACTATCTCTGCCTCTTACCATCTTGTACATCCCTATCAAGTCACCTCTCATCCTCCTTTGCTCCAAAGAGAAAAGCTCTAGCTCACTCAACCGGTCCTCCTAAGACAGGCAGCATCCAGGTAAATCTCCTCCGCACCCTCTCTAAAGCTTCAACATCCTTCCTATAACGAGGTGACCAGAACTGAACAGAATACGCCGTCTGCACTAACCAGGGTTTTACAGAGCTGCAATATTACCTCACCGCTCTTGAACTCAGAGCCCGAATGAAGAAGGCCAACTCCTCCTTAACCGCCGTATCAGTTTGATTTCCTCACTTGCAGATCTCCGTTCAGATTGGCAACATCTCCTCCACAATTACTATCAGCGTAGGTGAACCATCAGGCTGTGTGTTTGGCCCCCTGCTCCACTCACTTTACACTTGTGACTGTGAGGCTAAGCACAGGTCCAATTCCATAATCATCTGGCTGAGTGGTGTCCCAGCACCCACCTCTCACTCAATGCCAGCAAGTCCAAGAAGCTGATTATTGACTTCGGCAGGAGGAAACCAGAGGTCCATGAGCCATTCCTCATTGGAGGATCAGCTACAGAAGGCTGTAAAATTAGTCTGCTCCAACTCTGTAATATCCAAGACATCTTCAAGGAGTGGTTCTTTAGAAAGGAGACGTCCATTATCAAGGACCCCCATCACCCAGGGCACGTTTTCTTCTCATTGTTACTGTCAGGAAGGAGGTACAGAAGCCTAAAGACACACACAGCGATTCACGAACAGTGCCTTCCCCTCTGGCATACGATTCCTAAATGGACATTGAACCCATAAACACTACCTCACTTTTATTTTATATTCACCTCCTCAACCCCAGTTCCCGGCCTCCTCCCCGTAACCTTTGATGCCATGTCCAATCAAGAACCTATTAATCTCTGCCTTAAATACACCCAATGACCTGGCCTCCATATCTGCATGTGGCAACAAATACCACAAATTCACCACCCTTTGGCTAAAGAAATTTCTCCGCATCTGTTTTGAAAGGGTGCCCCTCTGTCCTGAGGCTGTGCCCTCTTGTCCGAGAATCCCCCCCCATGGGAAACATCCTTTCCACATCTATGTCTAGGCCTTTCAACATTTGAAAGGTTTCAATGAGGTCCCCCTCAACCTTCTGAATCCCAGTGAGTACAGACCCAGAGCCATCAAACGTTTGCCGTATGATAACCCTTTAATTCCCGGAATCATCCCTGTGAACCTCCTCTCCAATGCCAGCACATCTTTTCTAAGATGAGGGGCACAAAACTGTTCACAATACCCAAGGTGAGGCCTCACCAGAGCCTTATAGATCCTCAGCATCACATCCTTGCTCTTGTATTCCAGACCTCTTGAAATGAATGCTAACATGGCATTTGCCTTCCTCACCACCGACTCGATGTGCAAGTTAACATCAGAGTGTTCTGCACAAGGACTCCGAAGTCCCAATGAATCTCAGATTCCTGGATTTTCTCCCCTTTTAGAAAATAGTCCACACATTTATTTCTACTACCAAAGTTCATGATCATACATTTTCCAACATTTCATTTGCCACTTTTTTGCCCATTCTCCTAATCTGTCTAAGTCCTTCTGCATCCTACCTGTTTCCTCAACACTACCTGCCCCTCCACCAATCTTCGTATCATTTGCAAACTTGGCAACAAAGCCATCTATTCCATCATCTAAATCATTTTTATACAGCATAAAAAGACGTGATCCCAATACCGACCCCTGCGGAACACCACTAGTTACTGGCAGCCAACCAGAAAAGGATCCTTTTATTCCTGCTTGCTGCCTCCTACCAATCAACCAATGCTCTAACCATGTTAGCAACTTTCCTGTAATACCATGGGCTCTTAACTTGGTAAGGCCTTCTTAAATTCCAAATATACAACATCCACTGTATCCCCTTTATCTATCCTACTGTAATATCCTCAAAGAACTCCAACAGGTTTGTCAGGCAGGATTTTCCCTGAAGGAAACCATGCTGACTTTGTCCTGCCTTGTACTGTGTCACCAAGTACTCCATCACCTCATCCTTAACAATTGACTCAAACATCTTCCCAGCCACTGAGGTCAGGCTAACTGGTCTATAATTTCTGCTGTCTTCCTCCTTTTCTTAAAGAGTGGAGTGTCATTTGCAATTTTCCAGTCCTCTGGCACCATGCCAGAGTCCAATGATTTTTGAAAAATCATTTCTAATGCCACAATCTCTAATGCTACTCTTTTAGAACCCTAGGGTGCAGTTCATCTGGTCCAGGTGAGTTAAGTACCCTTAGTTTTCAGCGTTTTGAGCACCTTCTCTCTTGTGATAGTAACTGCACCCACTTCTCTTCCTCCACACACGACAACATCAGGCACACTGCTAGTGTCTTCCACAGTGAAGACTGATGCAAAATACTCATTTAATTCATCAGCCATCTCCTGGTCCCCCACTATTATTTCTCCTGCCTCATTTTCTAACAGTCCTATATCCATTCTCATTTCTTTTATTTCTAACAGACTTGGAAAAAATTTTACTATTCACTTTGATATTTTTTGCTAGCCTGCTTTCATATTTCATCTTTTCCCTTCTAATGATTTTTTTAATTGCTCTCTGTAGGTTTTTAAAAACTTCCCAATTTTTGCTGTGCACCAATGCCCTTTCTTTTTGGTTTTACAATAGCTTTGACTTCCTTGTCAGCCATGGTCGTACTATTTTACCATTTAAGTATTTCTTCATTTTTGGAAGATATATGCCCTGCACCTTCCTCATTTTTCCCAGAAATGCACGCCATTGCTGCTCTGCTGACATCTCTGCCGGCAGCTCCTTCCAGTTGACTTTGGCCAACTTCTGCATTGTTTTGTACTGCAGCTGTTAAGTTAACAAATTTCACGAAACATACCAGTGATAATAACTTAATTCTGAAATTCCTGATGTTATCATTTTCAGAGAATCGGTCCAGGGCCAAGTACTTAAGTGAAACTAACAAGAAGCCTCTACTTCTTCAGAAGTTTGTTGAGATTCAGCACAACATTTAAAACTTTGACGAATTTCTATCGATGCTGGGTGGAGAGTATATTAACCGGTTGCATTGCGGCCCCTGAATGGAAAATCCTCCCAGTCCATCATGGGTAAAGCCCTTCCCACGATTGAGCACATCTACCAAGCTGTCCACAATCAAGAACCACATCACCCAGGTGACGCTCTCTTCTCGCCCCTGACATCATGAAGGTACAGGAGCCTCAGAACTCACACCAATTTATTACCCCTCCCCCAACCATCAGGCTCCTGAAGCAAAGGAGATATCTTCACTTGCCCTCTCAACTGAAATGTTCCCACAACCTATGGATTCACTTTGAAGGACTCTTTATCTCATGTCCTCGATATTTATTGCTTATTTACTTATTATTATTATTTCTTCCTTCTTTTGTATTTGCACAGTTCATTGTCTTTTGCACGCTGGTTCAATACCTGCGGTCTTTCATTGATTCTGTTATGGTTATTATTCCATTATGGATTTGTTGCACAAAAATGAGCTTCAGGGTTCACACGGTGACGTGTAATAAATTTACTTGGAACGTGCAGGAGAACGTGCGATACTGGATCTCCTATTACAGAACGGGACGTGGCAGGTGACAGAACTGTGTTTTCAGGAACACTTTTGGATCTAATAAAAAAGGAAATTCTTCACTCAGAGGGTGGAATGAGCAGCCAGCAGAAGTGGTGGATGTGAGTTCAATCTTAACAGTTGACAAAGGTTCAGATAAGTACACGGACGGGAGGGTTATGGATGTGGGTCTGGATCAGTTCATGGACAGGAGGGGTATGGATGTGGGTCTGGATCAGTACATGGACAGGAGGGGTATGGATGTGGGTTTGGATCAGTACATGGACGGGAGGGGTATGGATGTGGGTTTGGATCAGTACATGGACAGGAGGGGTATGGATGTGGGTTTGGATCAGTACATGGACGGGAGGGGTATGGATGTGGGTTTGGATCAGTACATACATGGGAGGGTTATGGATGTGGGTTTGGATCAGTACATGGACAGGAGGGGTATGGATGTGGGTTTGGATCAGTACATGGATGGGAGGGTTATGGATGTGGGTCTGGATCAGTACATGGACGGGAGGGGTATGGATGTGGGTCTGGATCAGTACATGGACGGGAGGGGTATGGATGTGGGTTTGGATCAGTACATGGACAGGAGGGGTATGGATGTGGGTTTGGATCAGTACATGGACGGGAGGGGTATGGATGTGGGTTTGGATCAGTACATGGACGGGAGGGTTATGGATGTGGGTTTGGATCAGTACATGGACGGGAGGGGTATGGATGTGGGTCTGGATCAGTACATGGACAGGAGGGGTATGGATGTGGGTCTGGATCAGTACATGGATGGGAGGGGTATGGATGTGGGTCTGGATCAGTACATGGACGGGAGGGGTGTGGATGTGGGTCTGGATCAGTACATGGACGGGAGGGGTGTGGATGTGGGTTTGGATCAGTACATGGACAGGAGGGGTATGGATGTGGGTTTGGATCAGTACATGGACAGGAGGGGTATGGATGTGGGTTTGGATCAGTACATGGACAGGAGGGGTATGGATGTGGATTTGGATCAGTACATGGACGGGAGGGGTATGGATGTGGGTCTGGATCAGTACATGGACGGGAGGGGTATGGATGTGGGTCTGGATCAGTACATGGACGGGAAGGGTATGGATGTGGGTTTGGATCAGTACATGGACGGGAAGGGTATGGATGTGGGTCTGGATCAGTACATGGACGGGAAGGGTATGGATGTGGGTTTGGATCAGTACATGGACAGGAGGGGTATGGATGTGGGTTTGGATCAGTACATGGACAGGAGGGGTATGGATGTGGGTTTGGATCAGTACATGGACGGGAGGGTTATGGATGTGGGTTTGGATCAGTACATGGATGGGAGGGGTATGGATGTGGGTTTGGATCAGTACATGGACGGGAGGGGTATGGATGTGGGTTTGGATCAGTACATGGATGGGAGGGTTATGGATGTGGGTCTGGATCAGTTCATGGACGGGAGGGGTATGGATGTGGGTTTGGATCAGTACATGGACGGGAGGGGTATGGATGTGGGTTTGGATCAGTACATGGACGGGAGGGTTATGGATGTGGGTCTGGATCAGTACATGGACAGGAGGGGTATGGATGTGGGTTTGGATCAGTACATGGACGGGAGGGTTATGGATGTGGGTCTGGATCAGTACATGGACAGGAGGGGTATGGATGTGGGTTTGGATCAGTACATGGACAGGAGGGGTATGGATGTGGGTTTGGATCAGTACATGGACGGGAGGGGTATGGATGTGGGTTTGGATCAGTACATGGATGGGAGGGTTATGGATGTGGGTTTGGATCAGTACATGGATGGGAGGGTTATGGATGTGGGTTTGGATCAGTACATGGACGGGAGGGGTATGGATGTGGGTTTGGATCAGTACATGGACGGGAGGGGTGTGGATGTGGGTCTGGATCAGTACATGGATGGGAGGGTTATGGATGTGGGTTTGGATCAGTACATGGACGGGAGGGGTATGGATGTGGGTTTGGATCAGTACATGGACGGGAGGGGTGTGGATGTGGGTCTGGATCAGTACATGGACGGGAGGGTTATGGATGTGGGTTTGGATCAGTACATGGACGGGAGGGGTGTGGATGTGGGTCTGGATCAGTACATGGACGGGAGGGTTATGGATGTGGGTCTGGATCAGTACATGGACAGGAGGGGTATGGATGTGGGTCTGGATCAGTACATGGACGGGAGGGGTATGGATGTGGGTTTGGATCAGTACATGGACGGGAGGGGTGTGGATGTGGGTCTGGATCAGTACATGGATGGGAGGGGTATGGATGTGGGTTTGGATCAGTACATGGACGGGAGGTGTATGGATGTGGGTTTGGATCAGTACATGGACGGGAGGGGTGTGGATGTGGGTCTGGATCAGTACATGGATGGGAGGGGTGTGGATGTGGGTTTGGATCAGTACATGGACGGGAGGGGTGTGGATGTGGGTCTGGATCAGTACATGGATGGGAGGGTTATGGATGTGGGTCTGGATCAGTACATGGACGGGAGGGGTATGGATGTGGGTTTGGATCAGTACATGGACAGGAGGGGTGTGGATGTGGGTTTGGATCAGTACATGGACGGGAGGGGTATGGATGTGGGTCTGGATCAGTACATGGACAGGAGGGGTATGGATGTGGGTTTGGATCAGTACATGGACAGGAGGGGTATGGATGTGGGTTTGGATCAGTACATGGACAGGAGGGGTATGGATGTGGGTCTGGATCAGTACATGGACGGGAGGGGTATGGATGTGGGTCTGGATCAGTACATGGACAGGAGGGGTATGGATGTGGGTCTGGATCAGTACATGGACAGGAGGGGTATGGATGTGGGTCTGGATCAGTTCATGGACAGGAGGGGTGTGGATGTGGGTCTGGATCAGTACATGGACGGGAGGGGTATGGATGTGGGTTTGGATCAGTACATGGACAGGAGGGGTATGGATGTGGGTCTGGATCAGTACATGGACAGGAGGGGTATGGATGTGGGTTTGGATCAGTACATGGATGGGGGGGTTATGGATGTGGGTCTGGATCAGTTCATGGACAGGAGGGGTGTGGATGTGGGTCTGGATCAGTACATGGACGGGAGGGGTGTGGATGTGGGTCTGGATCAGTACATGGACGGGAGGGGTATGGATGTGGGTTTGGATCAGTACATGGATGGGAGGGTTATGGATGTGGGTTTGGATCAGTACATGGATGGGAGGGGTATGGATGTGGGTTTGGATCAGTACATGGACAGGAGGGGTATGGATGTGGGTTTGGATCAGTACATGGACAGGAGGGGTATGGATGTGGGTTTGGATCAGTACATGGATGGGGGGGTTATGGATGTGGGTTTGGATCAGTACATGGACAGGAGGGGTATGGATGTGGGTTTGGATCAGTACATGGATGGGAGGGGTATGGATGTGGGTTTGGATCAGTACATGGACGGGAGGGGTATGGATGTGGGTTTGGATCAGTACATGGACGGGAGGTGTATGGATGTGGGTTTGGATCAGTACATGGACGGGAGGGTTATGGATGTGGGTTTGGATCAGTACATGGACAGGAGGGGTATGGATGTGGGTCTGGATCAGTACATGGATGGGAGGGTTATGGATGTGGGTTTGGATCAGTACATGGACAGGAGGGGTATGGATGTGGGTTTGGATCAGTACATGGATGGGAGGGGTGTGGATGTGGGTCTGGATCAGTACATAGACGGGAGGGGTGTGGATGTGGGTTTGGATCAGTACATGGACAGGAGGGGTATGGATGTGGGTTTGGATCAGTACATGGACAGGAGGGGTATGGATGTGGGTCTGGATCAGTACATGGACGGGAGGGGTATGGATGTGGGTCTGGATCAGTACATGGATGGGAGGGGTATGGATGTGGGTTTGGATCAGTACATGGACGGGAGGGGTATGGATGTGGGTTTGGATCAGTACATGGACGGGAGGGTTATGGATGTGGGTTTGGATCAGTACATGGACGGGAGGGGTATGGATGTGGGTTTGGATCAGTACATGGACGGGAGGGGTATGGATGTGGGTTTGGATCAGTACATGGACAGGAGGGGTGTGGATGTGGGTTTGGATCAGTACATGGACAGGAGGGGTGTGGATGTGGGTTTGGATCAGTACATGGACGGGAGGGGTATGGATGTGGGTCTGGATCAGTACATGGACAGGAGGGGTATGGATGTGGGTTTGGATCAGTACATGGATGGGAGGGTTATGGATGTGGGTTTGGATCAGTACATGGACGGGAGGGGTGTGGATGTGGGTTTGGATCAGTACATGGACGGGAGGGTTATGGATGTGGGTTTGGATCAGTACATGGACGGGAGGGGTATGGATGTGGGTTTGGATCAGTACATACATGGGAGGGGTATGGATGTGGGTTTGGATCAGTACATGGACGGGAGGGGTGTGGATGTGGGTTTGGATCAGTACATGGACGGGAGGGTTATGGATGTGGGTTTGGATCAGTACATGGACGGGAGGGGTATGGATGTGGGTTTGGATCAGTACATGGACGGGAGGGTTATGGATGTGGGTCTGGATCAGTACATGGACAGGAGGGGTATGGATGTGGGTTTGGATCAGTACATGGACAGGAGGGTTATGGATGTGGGTTTGGATCAGTACATGGACGGGAGGGGTATGGATGTGGGTTTGGATCAGTACATGGACAGGAGGGGTATGGATGTGGGTTTGGATCAGTACATGGACAGGAGGGGTATGGATGTGGGTCTGGATCAGTTCATGGACAGGAGGGGTATGGATGTGGGTTTGGATCAGTACATGGACAGGAGGGGTGTGGATGTGGGTTTGGATCAGTACATGGATGGGAGGGGTATGGATGTGGGTCTGGATCAGTACATGGACAGGAGGGTTATGGATGTGGGTCTGGATCAGTATATGGACGGGAGGGGTATGGATGTGGGTTTGGATCAGTACATGGACGGGAGGGGTATGGATGTGGGTTTGGATCAGTACATGGATGGGAGGGTTATGGATGTGGGTTTGGATCAGTACATGGACGGGAGGGGTATGGATGTGGGTTTGGATCAGTACATGGATGGGAGGGTTATGGATGTGGGTTTGGATCAGTACATGGACAGGAGGGGTATGGATGTGGGTCTGGATCAGTACATGGACGGGAGGGGTGTGGATGTGGGTCTGGATCAGTACATACATGGGAGGGGTATGGATGTGGGTTTGGATCAGTACATGGACGGGAGGGGTATGGATGTGGGTTTGGATCAGTACATGGACGGGAGGGGTATGGATGTGGGTCTGGATCAGTACATGGACGGGAGGGGTGTGGATGTGGGTTTGGATCAGTACATGGACGGGAGGGGTATGGATGTGGGTCTGGATCAGTACATGGACGGGAAGGGTATGGATGTGGGTTTGGATCAGTACATGGACGGGAGGGGTATGGATGTGGGTTTGGATCAGTACATGGACGGGAGGGGTATGGATGTGGGTCTGGATCAGTACATGGACAGGAGGGGTATGGATGTGGGTTTGGATCAGTACATGGACGGGAGGGGTGTGGATGTGGGTCTGGATCAGTACATGGACGGGAGGGTTATGGATGTGGGTTTGGATCAGTACATACATGGGAGGGGTATGGATGTGGGTTTGGATCAGTACATGGACGGGAGGGGTATGGATGTGGGTCTGGATCAGTACATGGACAGGAGGGGTATGGATGTGGGTCTGGATCAGTACATGGACGGGAGGGGTATGGATGTGGGTTTGGATCAGTACATGGACGGGAGGGGTATGGATGTGGGTTTGGATCAGTACATGGACGGGAGGGGTATGGATGTGGGTCTGGATCAGTACATGGACGGGAGGGGTATGGATGTGGGTTTGGATCAGTACATACATGGGAGGGGTATGGATGTGGGTCTGGATCAGTACATGGACGGGAGGGGTGTGGATGTGGGTCTGGATCAGTACATGGACAGGAGGGGTATGGATGTGGGTCTGGATCAGTACATGGACAGGAGGGGTATGGATGTGGGTTTGGATCAGTACATGGACGGGAGGGGTATGGATGTGGGTTTGGATCAGTACATGGACGGGAGGGGTGTGGATGTGGGTTTGGATCAGTACATGGACGGGAGGGTTATGGATGTGGGTCTGGATCAGTACATGGACAGGAGGGGTATGGATGTGGGTTTGGATCAGTACATGGACGGGAGGGTTATGGATGTGGGTCTGGATCAGTACATGGACAGGAGGGGTATGGATGTGGGTCTGGATCAGTACATGGACGGGAGGGGTATGGATGTGGGTTTGGATCAGTACATGGATGGGAGGGGTATGGATGTGGGTCTGGATCAGTACATGGACAGGAGGGGTGTGGATGTGGGTTTGGATCAGTACATGGATGGGAGGGGTATGGATGTGGGTTTGGATCAGTACATGGACGGGAGGGGTATGGATGTGGGTCTGGATCAGTACATGGACAGGAGGGGTATGGATGTGGGTTTGGATCAGTACATGGACGGGAGGGGTATGGATGTGGGTTTGGATCAGTACATGGACGGGAGGGGTATGGATGTGGGTTTGGATCAGTACATGGATGGGAGGGTTATGGATGTGGGTCTGGATCAGTACATGGACAGGAGGGGTATGGATGTGGGTTTGGATCAGTACATGGACGGGAGGGGTATGGATGTGGGTTTGGATCAGTACATGGACAGGAGGGGTGTGGATGTGGGTTTGGATCAGTACATGGATGGGAGGGGTATGGATGTGGGTCTGGATCAGTACATGGATGGGAGGGGTATGGATGTGGGTCTGGATCAGTACATGGACGGGAGGGGTGTGGATGTGGGTCTGGATCAGTACATGGATGGGAGGGTTATGGATGTGGGTTTGGATCAGTACATGGACAGGAGGGGTATGGATGTGGGTTTGGATCAGTACATGGACGGGAGGGGTATGGATGTGGGTCTGGATCAGTACATAGACGGGAGGGGTATGGATGTGGGTTTGGATCAGTACATGGACGGGAGGGTTATGGATGTGGGTTTGGATCAGTACATGGACAGGAGGGGTATGGATGTGGGTCTGGATCAGTACATGGACGGGAGGGTTATGGATGTGGGTTTGGATCAGTACATGGACGGGAGGGGTGTGGATGTGGGTTTGGATCAGTACATGGACAGGAGGGGTGTGGATGTGGGTCTGGATCAGTACATGGACAGGAGGGTTATGGATGTGGGTTTGGATCAGTACATAGACGGGAGGGGTATGGATGTGGGTTTGGATCAGTACATGGACGGGAGGGGTATGGATGTGGGTTTGGATCAGTACATGGACAGGAGGGGTATGGATGTGGGTCTGGATCAGTACATGGACAGGAGGGGTATGGATGTGGGTTTGGATCAGTACATGGACAGGAGGGTTATGGATGTGGGTCTGGATCAGTACATGGACAGGAGGGGTATGGATGTGGGTTTGGATCAGTACATGGACGGGAGGGGTATGGATGTGGGTCTGGATCAGTACATGGACGGGAGGGGTGTGGATGTGGGTCTGGATCAGTACATGGACAGGAGGGGTATGGATGTGGGTCTGGATCAGTACATGGACGGGAGGGGTATGGATGTGGGTTTGGATCAGTACATGGACGGGAGGGTTATGGATGTGGGTTTGGATCAGTACATGGACAGGAGGGGTATGGATGTGGGTTTGGATCAGTACATGGATGGGAGGGGTATGGATGTGGGTTTGGATCAGTACATGGACGGGAGGGGTGTGGATGTGGGTTTGGATCAGTACATGGACAGGAGGGGTGTGGATGTGGGTTTGGATCAGTACATGGACGGGAGGGGTGTGGATGTGGGTCTGGATCAGTACATGGACAGGAGGGGTGTGGATGTGGGTTTGGATCAGTACATGGACGGGAGGGGTATGGATGTGGGTCTGGATCAGTACATGGACAGGAGGGTTATGGATGTGGGTCTGGATCAGTACATGGACGGGAGGTGTATGGATGTGGGTTTGGATCAGTACATGGATGGGAGGGTTATGGATGTGGGTCTGGATCAGTACATGGACGGGAGGGGTGTGGATGTGGGTCTGGATCAGTACATGGACAGGAGGGGTGTGGATGTGGGTTTGGATCAGTACATGGACGGGAGGGGTATGGATGTGGGTCTGGATCAGTACATGGACGGGAGGGTTATGGATGTGGGTCTGGATCAGTACGTGGACGGGAGGGGTATGGATGTGGGTCTGGATCAGTACATGGATGGGAGGGTTATGGATGTGGGTTTGGATCAGTACATGGACAGGAGGGGTATGGATGTGGGTTTGGATCAGTACATGGACGGGAGGGTTATGGATGTGGGTTTGGATCAGTACATGGACAGGAGGGGTATGGATGTGGGTTTGGATCAGTACACGGACGGGAGGGGTATGGATGTGGGTCTGGATCAGTACATAGACAGGAGGGGTATGGATGTGGGTTTGGATCAGTACATGGACAGGAGGGGTATGGATGTGGGTTTGGATCAGTACATGGACAGGAGGGGTATGGATGTGGGTTTGGATCAGTACATGGACGGGAGGGGTATGGATGTGGGTTTGGATCAGTACATGGACAGGAGGGTTATGGATGTGGGTCTGGATCAGTACATGGATGGGGGGGTTATGGATGTGGGTTTGGATCAGTACATGGATGGGAGGGTTATGGATGTGGGTCTGGATCAGTACATGGACGGGAGGGTTATGGATGTGGGTCTGGATCAGTACATGGACAGGAGGGGTATGGATGTGGGTTTGGATCAGTACATGGACAGGAGGGGTATGGATGTGGGTTTGGATCAGTACATGGATGGGAGGGGTGTGGATGTGGGTTTGGATCAGTACATGGACAGGAGGGGTATGGATGTGGGTTTGGATCAGTACATGGACAGGAGGGGTATGGATGTGGGTTTGGATCAGTACATGGACGGGAGGGGTATGGATGTGGGTTTGGATCAGTACATGGACGGGAGGGGTATGGATGTGGGTCTGGATCAGTACATGGACGGGAGGGGTGTGGATGTGGGTTTGGATCAGTACATGGACGGGAGGGGTATGGATGTGGGTTTGGATCAGTACATGGACAGGAGGGGTATGGATGTGGGTTTGGATCAGTACATGGACAGGAGGGGTGTGGATGTGGGTTTGGATCAGTACATGGATGGGAGGGGTATGGATGTGGGTTTGGATCAGTACATGGACGGGAGGGGTGTGGATGTGGGTTTGGATCAGTACACGGACGGGAGGGGTATGGATGTGGGTCTGGATCAGTACATGGACGGGAGGGGTGTGGATGTGGGTTTGGATCAGTACATGGACAGGAGGGTTATGGATGTGGGTTTGGATCAGTACATGGACGGGAGGGGTATGGATGTGGGTCTGGATCAGTACATAGACGGGAGGGGTATGGATGTGGGTTTGGATCAGTACATGGACAGGAGGGTTATGGATGTGGGTTTGGATCAGTACATGGACAGGAGGGGTATGGATGTGGGTCTGGATCAGTACATGGACGGGAGGGGTATGGATGTGGGTTTGGATCAGTACATGGACGGGAGGGGTGTGGATGTGGGTTTGGATCAGTACATGGACAGGAGGGGTATGGATGTGGGTCTGGATCAGTTCATGGACAGGAGGGTTATGGATGTGGGTCTGGATCAGTACATGGACGGGAGGGGTGTGGATGTGGGTCTGGATCAGTACATGGACAGGAGGGGTATGGATGTGGGTCTGGATCAGTACATGGACGGGAGGGGTATGGATGTGGGTTTGGATCAGTACATGGACAGGAGGGTTATGGATGTGGGTCTGGATCAGTACATGGACGGGAGGGGTGTGGATGTGGGTTTGGATCAGTACATGGACAGGAGGGTTATGGATGTGGGTCTGGATCAGTACATGGACGGGAGGGGTGTGGATGTGGGTTTGGATCAGTACATGGATGGGAGGGTTATGGATGTGGGTCTGGATCAGTACATGGATGGGAGGGGTATGGATGTGGGTTTGGATCAGTACATGGATGGGAGGGTTATGGATGTGGGTTTGGATCAGTACATGGACAGGAGGGGTATGGATGTGGGTCTGGATCAGTACATGGATGGGAGGGTTATGGATGTGGGTTTGGATCAGTACATGGACGGGAGGGGTGTGGATGTGGGTTTGGATCAGTACATGGACAGGAGGGGTATGGATGTGGGTTTGGATCAGTACATGGACGGGAGGGGTATGGATGTGGGTTTGGATCAGTACATGGACAGGAGGGTTATGGATGTGGGTTTGGATCAGTACATGGACGGGAAGGGTATGGATGTGGGTTTGGATCAGTACATGGACAGGAGGGGTATGGATGTGGGTCTGGATCAGTACATGGATGGGAGGGTTATGGATGTGGGTTTGGATCAGTACATGGACAGGAGGGGTATGGATGTGGGTTTGGATCAGTACATGGACAGGAGGGTTATGGATGACTATGGTCTGGGTGCAGGTTGATGAGACTGAGCAGAATGACAGGTAGGCACAGTCCAGATGGGCCGAACAGTCTGTTTCGGAGCTGTAGTGATCTATGACACAAGCATCTTGAGCTGGGACTGTCGACAAGTGGGGGAAAGGAAGCAGGTTCACAAGTCCCGGTCTCACCTTCTGGAAAGAAGTGCACCCAGTCACCATGGTTCAACTTCTCAAGCAGGAAGTCCATCCCCTTCTGGTATACACCGTCACCTATATGGGACACACCAGTGTGAAGGGAGGGCAGATGTTAAAGCAGGACAGTCTGACCGGTCAGGCAACTGATGTACTCCCACTGACGTTAATCCAGCTCCCTCACACCATCCCTCAGTGACCCCTCTCCCCCAGCGCCGTGTCACTGACTGTATTCCCACTGACGTTAATCCAGCTCCCTCACACCGTCCCTCAGTGACCCCTCTCCCCCAGCGCCGTCACTGACTGTATTCCCACTGACGTTAATCCAGCTCCCTCGCACCGTCCATCAGCGACCCCTCTCCCCGTGTTCTGTCAGTGACCGTATCCAGCTCCCTCACACCGTCCCTTAGTGACCCCTCTCCCCCAGCGCCGTGTCCTGTGTCACTGACTGTATCCCCACTGACGTTAATCCAGCTCCCTCACACCATCCCTCAGTGACCCCTCTCCCCCAGCGCCGTCACTGACTGTATCCCCACTGACGTTAATCCAGCTCCCTCACACTGTCCCTCAGTGACCCCTCTCCCCCAGCACCTTGTCTCACTGACTGTATCCCTACTGACGTAAATCCAACTCCCTCACACTGTCCCTCAGTGACCCCTCTCCCCCAGCACCTTGTGTCACTGACTGTATCTCCACTGATGTAAATCCAGCTCCCTCACACCGTCCCTCAGTGACCCCTCTCCACATCACCCTCTGTCACAGACTGTATCCAGCTCCCTCACACCGTCCCTCAGTGACCCCTCTCTCATAGCGCCCTGTCACTGACTCTATCCCCACTGATGTTAATCCAGCTCCCTTACACTGTCCTTCAGAGGCCCCTCTCCCCCAGCGTCCTGTGTCACTGACTGTGTCCCCACTGACATTAATTCAGCAACACACATAAAAGTTGCTGGTGAACACAGCAGGCCAGGCAGCATCTCTAGGAAGAGGTACAGTCGACGTTTCGGGCCAAGACCCTTCGTCAGGACTAACTGAAGGAAGAGCTAGTAAGAGATTTGAAAGTGGGAGGGGGAGGGGGAGATCCATAATGATAGGAGAAGACAGGAGGGGGAGGGATGGAGCCAAGAGCTGGACAGGTGATTGGTAAAAGGGATACGAGAGGATCATGGGACAGGAGGCCCAGGGAGAAGGGAAAGGGAGAGGGTGGGGGGGAACCAGAGGATGGACAAGGGGTATAGTCAGAGGGGCAGAGGGAGAAAAAGAAGAGAGAGAAAAAGAATGTGTGTATAAAAATAAATAATGGATGGGGTACGAGGGGGAGGTGGGGCCTAGCGGAAGTTAGAGAAGTCGATGTTCATGCCATCAGGTTGGAGGCTACCCAGACGGAATATAAGGTGTTGTTCCTCCAACCTGAGTGTGGCTTCATCTTTACAGTAGAGGCGGCCGTGGATAGACATGTCAGAATGGGAATGGGATGTGGAATTACAATGAGTGGCCACTGGGAGATCCTGCTTTCTCTGGTGGACAGAGCGTAGTGACTCCTCTCCCCCGCCGCTCTGTCACTGACTGTATCCCCACCGACATTAATTCAGCTCCCTCACTGACCCCTCACCCAAGTAACCTGTGACCTGACTAATGTGAATGCAGCTCCTTTACACTTACCACGGCACACAGGAACACATTTCCCCAGGCTGAAAAACCCTGAGTGCAGTTCTTTAGTGAAACAGATGTCGGCTGCAGTGGGAGTCCTGAAGTTGGGAAAGGACAGGATTAACTGAAGCCAGGAAGTGCTATCCTGAGATCTCACCCTCACCACCCCACACTGCAGCAATGCCCCATCTTCTCCCACCCCCACTGCTTCGTGGAGACAAAGATATTCATCCTGAACTCGAGGTCACAGATCGAACAATCACAAATTGAGATGTTGTGTGGAGGGAGCTTCACTCTCTGTCTGACCCCAAGAGTGTGTGATGGGATGATGTGGAGGGAGCTTCACTCTGTGTCTGACCCCGGGAGTGTGTGATGGGATGATGTGGAGGGAGTTTCACTCTGTGTCTGGCCCCGGCAGTGTGTGATGGGACGGTGTGGAGGGAGCTTCACTCTGTCTCTGACCCTGGGAGTGTGTGATGGGACGGTGTGGAGGGAGATTCACTCTGTGTCTGACCCCGGGAGTGTGTGATGGGACAGTGTGGAGGGAGATTCACTCTGTGTCTGACCCCGGGAGTGTGTGATGGGACAGTGTGGAGGGAGATTCACTCTGTGTCTCACCCAGGGAGTGTGTGATGGGACGGTGTGGAGGGAGTTTCACTCTGTGTCTGACCCTGGGAGTGTGTGATGGGATAGTGTGGAGGGAGATTCACCATGTGTCTGACCCCGGGAGTGTGTGATGGGACGGTGTGGAGGGATCTTCACTCTGTGTCTGACCCTGGGAGTGTGTGATGGGATAGTGTGGAGGGAGATTCACCATGTGTCTGACCCCAGGAGTGTGTGACGGAACGGTGTGGATGGAGATTCACTCTGTGTCTGACCCTGGGAGTGTGTGATGGGACAGTGTGGAAGGAGCTTCACTCTGTGTCTGACCCCAGGAGTGTGTGATGGGACGGTGTGGAGGGAGATTCACTCTGTGTCTGACCCCGGGAGTGTGTGATAGGACGGTGTGGAGGGATCTTCACTCTGTGTCTGACCCCGGGAGTGTGTGATGGGATAGTGTGGAGGGAGATTCACCATGTGTCTGACCCCGGGAGTGTGTGATGGGATAGTGTGGAGGGAGATTCACTCTGTGTCTGACCCCGGGAGTGTGTGATGGGACGGTGTGGAGGGAGATTCACTCTGTGTCTGACCCTGGGAGTGTGTGATGGGACAGTGTGGAAGGAGCTTCACTCTGTGTCTGACCCTGGGAGTGTGTGATGGGACAGTGTGGAAGGAGCTTCACTCTGCGTCTGACCCCAGGAGTGTGTGATGGGACGGTGTGGAGGAAACTCACCATCTCATTCGCTGAGTTCTCCACAACTGCTTCAACTCGAGGACACCTGGAGGGAAGAGGAAACGAGTGTTAAGGAAATGGTCAGCCCGTCACTGATGAGCATTCAGGAGACTGTGGCCTCCAGGAGGTTGTTGGTGATCTCTCCGGACTCGTGGTAAGCTCAGCCAGTGAGCGGACCCTGGTACAGTACCAGGATAATGACTGCAGCATCACTGATGATATTCAACGACCTTTTGGCTGGCCTGGAATATTGCTTGAGCCAGCATGCGATGATGAATTTCAGCACCTCCTCTAGCTCAAAGCTGATCCATTTTCTCCCAATTTTCTACTCAGAAAGTACACACTGCTCCCAGTTGCAGAGCGAATGCGCAGTATTTAAACAGATTGAGATTTTCACAAAGTGCCCTGTAATGCAGAACAATGAGCGATGATCTTATAGAGGTATATAAATTTATTTATTTATTGAGATACAGCGCAGAATAAGCCCTACCGCGCCTCCCAATCTCTGATCGGCCCTTTTCTTTTTGTTTTTCTTCCTAACCCTCTAGTCAAATGAATGATAAAGCTGGATTGTTTACTTGCATATGGTGTACTGTCTGTTATTTCGGGGTACTGATTTGTAACAGGGTTAACGTCACACAGCATCCAGACCAAAAGGAGGTTTTGCACCTCAGATTTCACACATTTAGCGGGGACAGAGACTGTCTTCCCTAGACTAACTCTGCCGGCCGAACCTGGGGGTTACATTTGTGTTCCAGGGTTGCCTTCTCATTAGCGTATCGACACATGTTGTGTGTAGTTTTGGTCACCTGCCCACAGGACAGACATCAAGATGATTGAAAGAGTACAGAGGAAATTTTACAAGGATGTTGCCAGGACTTGAGAACCGTAATTACAGGGAGAGGTCAAAAGATTGTGGCTTTATTCCTGGAGTGCAAAAAAAATGAGGGGAGATTTGATAGAGAAATACTAAATTATGGGGTGTACAGATAGGGTAAATGCAAGCAGGCTTTATTCACTTAAATTGGGTGAGACTAGGACTACAGGTCATGGATCAAGGGGTGAGAAGGTGAAATGTTTAGAGGGAACAAGAGGGAAAAAACCTTCACTCAGAGCATGGGAGAGTGCCAAACGAGCTGCCAGTGAAGTGATGGTTAATGGGTACAATTTTAACACTAGTCTGGATGGGAGGGGTACGGAGGGCGTGGTCCAGGTGCCGGTCAATGGGACAAGGCAGAATAAGAGTTTAGCAGGGACTAGGTGGGCTGAAGGCCTGTTTCTGTGCTGGATGCTCAAAGCCTCCGTGAATCCAGAGACAGGACATCACAGGGTTGGAAGGCAGGAATTCCAATGGATTTTGTGTGAATTTCCATCGGCTTTGGAGAAATGCATTCCGGGAAGGCGTGACACTTCCTCACCCCAGATGTGTGGGGGTCGTCCATGCAGGACTGGTGGTTGGCGACAGTGATGAGGTGCGCTGCCGCGTGGGCGCTGTTCAATTGCCTCGTACAGGGTCTCCTTGTTGTGGACCAGCAGCCGGTTCATGTATTCTGTCAGGAAAGACCACAGGATATGGGAGCAGAATTAGCATACCATCATTCAGCCCATCCAGTTGTCTGCCATTACATCACGGCTGATTTAGTACCCCTCTTAAACTCACTCTCCTGTCCGCTCCTTGTAACCTTTGACACCCTGACTAATCAAGAAACAATCAACCTCCACTTTAATATAGCCACAACTTGCCTCCACAGCCACCTGTGGCGACAAATTCCACACATCCATCACTCACTAGCTAAAGATATTCCTTCTCATCTGCTTTCTAATTGGACTTCCCACTTTTGTGAGGCTGGGCTCCCTCCCTCCCCATTCCCCCCAACTCTCTGCTCCCATCCCCATCCCCCCCTCCCACCCATCCCTCACGCCCCTCCCACCCCTTCCCCATCTCTCCAACCCCAAACCACCCTTCCCAACCCCATCAATCCCACCACCCCATTCCCCACCCTCACACCCATCCCCTGACCCCTATCCCCACACCCCTCCCAACCCCACTCCCCCCTACCCCTCATCTCCCTAACCCCCCCACCCATCTCCCCCTCCCTTCCCCACCTCCCCATCCACCTCCCAATTCTCACCAAACCCACCTACCATCCCCTCCTGTTCCCCCATCTCCCCTCCCTGTTCCCCCATCTCCCCTCCCTTACCACCTTGCTCCCCACATCTCTCCCTCCCATCCCTTCCTCCCATCTCCCTCCACTTCCCCCATCTCTCCACCTCCCATTCCCCACTCCCTCCCCCTTCACCCACTCTCCCACCTACCCCCCCTCCCCCAACTCCCCTCCCCGTCCCCCATCCTCCACCAGCTCCCATCACCTCCCTCCCTCTCCCCATTCCCCATCTCTCCCTCCCTCCTCCCCATTCCCCACCACCTCTCTCTCCCCGTTCCCCCATCTCTGCCTCCCTCCCCGTCCCCATCTCTGCCTCCCTCTCTCCCATTCCCCACCTCTCCCTCCCTCTCTCCCCGTTCCCCAACCTCTCCTTCCCTCCCCGTTCCATCTCTGCCTCCCCATTCCCCCATCTCTCTCTCCCTGTTCCCCTCATCTCCTCCCTCCTCCCGTTCCCCATCTCTGCCTCCCTGTTCTCCCCATCTCTCCCTCCCTCTCTCCCCGTTCCCCCATCTCTCCCTCCCTCCCCGTTCCCCCATCTCTCCCTTCCCTCCCCGTTCCCCCCATCTCTCTCTCCTCCCTGTTCTCCCATCTTTCCCTCCCTCCCCGTTCCCCCATCTCTCCCTCCCCGTTCCCCCATCTCTCCTTCCCTCCCCATTCCCCATCTCTCTCTCCCTCCCCGTTCCCCCATCTCTCCCTCCTTCCCCGTTCCCCCATCTCTCTCTGTTCCCTCATCTCTCCCTCCATCCCCGTTCCCCCATCTCTCTCTCCCTCCCCGTTCCCCCATCTCTCCCCTCCTTCTCCGTTCCCCCATCTCTCTCTGTTCCCTCATCTCTCCCTCCATCCCCGTTCCCCCATCTCTCTCTCCCTCCCCTGTTCCCCCATCTCTCCCTCCTTCCCCATTCCCATCTCTCCCTCCCTCTCTCCCCGTTCCCCATCTCTCCCTCCCTCTCTCCTGTTCCCCCATCTCTCTCTGTTCCCTCATCTCTCCCTCCATCCCTGTTCCCTCATCTCTCCCTCCATCCCCGTTCCCCCATCTCTCTCTCCCTCCCTGTTCCACAATCTCTCCCCTCCTTCCCCGTTCCCCCATCTCTCCCTCCCTCCCCGTTCCCCCATCTCCTCCCTCCCTCCCCGTTCCCCCATCTCTCTCTCCCTCCCCGTTCCCCATCTCTCTCTGTTCCCTCATCTCTCCCTCCATCCCCGTTCCCCCATCTCTCTCTCCCTCCCCATTCCCCCATCTCTCCTTCCTCCCCGTTCCCCCATCTCTCTCTCCCTCCCCATTCCCCCATCTCTCCTTCCCTCCCCGTTCCCCATCTCTCTCTCCCTCTCTCCCCGTTCCCCCATCTCTCTCTCCCTCTCTCCCCGTTCCCCCATCTCTCTCTCCCTCCCTGTTCCCCCATCTTCTCCTCCCTCCCCATTCCCCCATCTCTCCCTCCCTCCCCGTTCCCCCATCTCTCCTCCTCCCCTCCCCATTCCCCCCCCATCCTCCCTCCCTCCCCTCCTCCCTCCCCGTTCCCCCATCTCTCCCTCCTTCCCCCGTTCCCCCATCTCTCTCTGTTCCCTCATCTCTCCCTCCATCCCCGTTCCCCCCATCTCTCTCTCCCTTTCCGTTCCCCCCATCTCTCCCTCCTTCCCCGTTCCCCCATCTCTCTCTGTTCCCTCATCTCTCCCTC
>NC_092398.1:35106988-35159488 GCF_030028105.1 Mobula birostris
AATGGGAAACGGGAGGGGAAGGGTGAGGGGAAATGGGAAATAGGGAAGGGGAGTGTAATAGGAAATGAGGGAGTGAAGAATGGGGAATGGGAAGTGGGTGTGTGGGAGGCAGCGAATGGGAAATGAGATTGTGGGGAGGACGAATGGAAACTGAGGAGGGGGGAGCGGAAAGTGGCATAGTGGAGGGGAAATAGGAGAGGGGATGGGAATTGTGAGGGCAAAGGGAATAGAAAAATGGGAAATGGGGAGGGAGAATGGGAAATGGGGGTGTTGGTAGGGGGAATGGAAAATGGGGGTAGTGGGGAGGGCGAATTAGAAATGGGGGATGGGGAATGGGAAATAGGGTAATGGAGGGGGATCAGAAATAGGGTAGGGGAGGAGAATGTGAAATGGGGAGGGGAGAGGGTGAAGCGGAGGGGAGGGGAGAGGGTGAATGGGGAGGGGAGGGGGAGAGGGTGAATGGGGAGGGGAGGTGATTTGGGGAGGGGAGGGGTGAGGGTGAATGGGGAGAGGGAGGGGAGAGGGTGAATGGGGAGGGGAGGGGAGGGGAGAGGGTGAATGGGGAGGGGAGGTGGAATTGAGGAGGGAAGGGGAGAGGGGTGAATGGGGAGGGGAGGGGAGAGGGTGAATGGGGAGGGGGGAATGGGAAGGGGAGGTGGAATTGGGGAGGGGAGGGGAGAGGGGGAATGGGAGGGGTAGAGAGGGAGAAAAAGTGGAGGGAGAGAGAATGGGGAGGGGAGGGGGGTGAGGGTGAATGGGGAGGGGAGGGGAGAGGGTGAATGGGGAGGGGAGGTGGAATTGGGGAGGGAAGGGGAGAGGGTGAATGGGGAGGGGAGGGGGAGAGGGTGAATGGGGAGGGGAGGAATGGGGAGGGGGGAAATGGGAAGGGAGGTGGAATTGGGGAGGGGAGGGGAGAGGGGGGTAATGGGAGGGGTAGAGAGGGAGAAAAAGTGGAGGGAGAGAGAGAATGAGGAGGGCAGGTAGTTGTGAGGTTGGGGGACAGAGGGTGGTAGAGGCTATGGGTGAATGTTTAAATCTATAGGGGTGAGTGGTAAATCCATGAGATCGCCATTAATATGATTGAAATAAAAGATGCCTCAGTCTGTTAAAGCGATAACCCTGTGGTAAGAGGCCGAAGTAGTCTCCCTGATGGTAGCAATAAGAAGAGGGCTCCTAACTTTACCAATATAATTTACCCATTTTATTCAAGAAAAGTGCAAAGTTTTTGTTTAGTTTCTTAGTGTCATCTATTTGTCTGTTAGCAGATAATTTTGTAATAAAATAGCCCCTTTGCCACTCATATACACCCTTTGGGTGATGTACACATTGTTTAAGGGTTTCCCCAATGCAATGCATCTCTCCAGGTCCCCCAGAATCAGGTTTAATGTCACTGGCATATGTTGTGAAACTTGTTGTTATGTCGTAGCAGTATATTACAATACATAATAAAAAAAAATCTGTAAAATTACAATTAGAAATCTGATTTAATGTTAAATTAAATAAGTAGTTTCAAAAACAAATAAGAAAGTGGTGAGGGTAGTGTTCATGGGTTCAATGTCCATTCAGAATCGGATGGCAGAGGGGAAGAAGCTGTTCCTGAGTCATTGAGTGTGTGCCTTCAGGCTTCTGTACCTCCTCCCTAATGGTAGCAGTGAGAAGAGGGCATACTGAAGGGTCTCAGCCCGAAACGTTTCAGCCTGAAACGTCGACTCTACTCTTTTCCATGGATGCTGCCTGGCCTGCTGAGTTCCTCCAGCATTTTGTGTGTGTTGCTCGGATTTCCAGCATCTGCAGATTTTCTCTTGTTGGAGAAGAGGACAAGTGATGGATGCTGCCTCTTTGAGCGATCACTCCTCGAAGATGTCCTGAATGCTGGGGGCGATGGTGTGTGTGATGGAGCCGGCGGAGTTTAAAAACCCTGTCCCCATAACAGATAGTGATGCAATCTGCTCTCCACTATACACTCTGTAGAAATTTGTTTGTGTCTCTGGTGACAGAGCAAATCTCCTCGAACACTGAATGCTGTCTTGCCTACTTCGTGATTGCATCGACACGTTGGGCCCAGGAGAGATCCCAGCGATGTTGACACCCAGAAACTTGAAACTGCTCCCCCTTTCTACTGCTGACCCCTTGATGAGGGCTGGTGTGGGCTCCCTCCCCCAGCTTCCCCTCCCAGACGTCGGTTTTACTGACATTGAGTGCAAGGTCGTTCAAATTTCAAGTAAATTTTATTATCAAACTACGTATATGACACCATATACTAGCCTGAGATTTATTTTCCTGTGGGCATACTCAGTAGGACAAAGAAACACGATTGACTCAACGAAAAACTGTCCACAGACAAGGACCGGACAAGTGATCTTTGGGCAAAAAAAAACAATTTGTGCAAATACAGAAATAGAAAAAAAATAATAATTAAATGGAAAAAAAACGAGTTGTAGATTCATTTGAAGTGAGTCCATAGGTTGTGGAATCAGTTCAGTATTTTGGTGGGTGAAGTTATCCATACCAGTTCAGGAGCCTGATGGTTGAGGGGCAAAAGCTGTTCCTGAACCTGGTGGTGTGGAACCTGAGGCTCCTAGTACCCTCCTTCCTGATGGCAGCAGTGAGAAGAGAGCCTGGCCTGGGTGGTGGGGGTCCCTGATGATTGGATGCTGCTTTCCTGTGTTGGTGCTCCATGTATAGGTGGCCTTAAGGCACCTGGGGGCCCGTTTCAGTTGAAACGGGTTGAAACATAGCTAAGGCCGCCTATGGCTCCATGTTAGTGTGTTTCAGTGGTGAGGAGGGCTTTACGTGATGGGCTGGATCTAATGAGCACTTCACTGCTATGTGGGGCACCAGAGAGCATTGGGCTCTGAGGAATTTAGCGCAAGCGTAAATTGTTGTTTAACGAGTCACTAATCCTTTGGATTTCCATGCGTTTTTCTCGAGCGACTTGCTCTGAGTAATATGGTCTCCTGGGGCTTTCTGTATAAAGTTAAATTTATATTGATAAGCTTGGGGATTCGGTGTTACTGCAGGCATCCGATTAGCACTAGATCGCAGGGTCCTAGTTTGAGAATGTTGCTTGGCCAAGTCACCAATGTTAAGAACACCAGTGTTCTGTTAGAATTATTATGAAGAAACTCTGGTTGCCGTCCCTACATTGGAGTCTGTCTTTCCTCTGCACTTGAGTTCCAACAATACCAGACCACATCTTTCCATTACCAGGCCGTGACGTAACCAGTCAGTATAATCTCCATCGTGTATCTATAGATGTCTGTCAAAGTTTTAGGTGACATGCTGAATCTCCGTAAACTTCTAAGAGAGACACCACCGTGCTTTCTGTAATGGTTGGTTATTGTGACTTTACTCAACCAACTGATCCTCCTGTAATCCTCCTTCAATGTTGTAATAATTAAAATGAGATGCCAGATATATTATTGGGCAGCCAATATTCGTTGTCTTATTTTTTGGTCGTTCTTCCATAACAAGTCTAACTGCCCAACAAAGGGTGGCAATGGAGTTGAACTCTACTAAGCATCTTTCTATTTCTGCACTTCTTGGTTCCGCACTCCTTGTCCAGTTGCCTAGACTTATTGTTAATGGTCTTCATGGTTTTTCTCTCTCTAGGCCTATTGTACACAATCATCTTTCCTACCTTCTATGCGGGAGTCAACATTTTTCGATTGGTATAGAAAGGGTATTAGGCGCTTTGAAAATTTTTTTTTATTGATAATCGTTTTGCAACTGTTTCAACAACTGTCTGTAAAGTTTAATCTACCCAACACTCATTTCTTTAGATATCTTCAAATTAGACATTTCATTAACCCTTTGATATCAAACTTTCCTGAGATGCCTGCAGAAAAAATGTTCTGGACTTGCTTCTTTGTATCAATCCATTGGGTAAAGGTTTAATATCTGCTATTCGGGTAAGTTAGTGATTTTGAGGCGTGTCCCCTTTGATAAAATTAGAACTGGCTGGGAACATGATCTAAATATCTCCTATCTGATGTGGTTTGGGATTCAATTCTTAAGTCAGTCAGCTCAACCTCTCTATGTGCTCGCCACTGCCTTTTGCAGTTTAAGGTTGTACACAGGGCTCATATGTCTAAAACTAAATTATCACGGTTTTACCCTGACGTTAGTCCTGTTTGTGATAAGTATAAAGGGGCTGAGGCTTCCCTTATTCATATGTACTGGGCCTGTCCTAGTTTAGAGGAATTCTGGAGAGAAGTTTTTTCAACCCTATCATCACCATCATCTACAAGCAGAAGGGGGAAAGGGAGGACATTAAGAATTGGAGGCCCATCTCTCTCCTGAATGTGGACTACAAGATCCTGTCCAAGGCTATCACCATACAGGGTCATGTCTGCTCTGGGACAGGTGATCCACCCCAGACCAAACCTATGCTGTACCAGGCAGGAAGATCTCAGACAGCTTTGCGCTGCTGAGGGACACCATCGCCTACGTGCAGGACAGGGGGGTGAACGCCTGCCTGGTCAGCTTAGACCAAGAGAAAGCCTTCGACAGGGTATCACACACATACATGGCGGACATGCTCTCCAAAATGGGATTTGGGGAGGGAATCCGGAATTGGATCAGACTGCTCTACAGACATCCGTAGTGCAGTCCAGGTCAACGGGTGGGAAACAGACAGCTTCCCCATCAGGTCTGGAGACAGGCAGGGCTGCCCCCTCTCCCCTGGCTTGTTTGTGGGCTGCATTGAACCTTTGCCGAAGCCATCAGGAAGGATGAGGGCATAAGAGGGGTGACGCTGCCAGGCAGTGAGGGACCCAAGTGAATAACCTCCTGTACATAGACGATCTCACCATCTTCTCGCTCTGATCCAAGGTCAGTTTGCAGGCTGATTCGCATCTGCGAACAGTTTGAGCTAGCGTCGGGGGCCAGGGTCAACCGCACGAAGAGTGAAGCCATGCTCGTCGGCAACTGGCCCAACCGATCCAGCGTCCCCTTCACCATCAGGTCTGACCACATTAAAGTGTTGGGGATCTGGTTCGCGGGTGCTGAGGCGTGCAACGAGAACTGGCAGGAGCGGACTGCCAAGGTGAAACAGAAACTGGGTCTGTGGAGGGCGCTCCCTGTCGATAACAGGCAAGAACCTGGTCATCAGGTGTGAGGTGCTCTCAGGGCTGCTGTACTTGGCGCAGGTGTGGCCTGTCCCCCACTCCTACAGCTCGGAAATCACCCGAGCTGTCTTCAGATTCGTCTGGGGATCCAAGATGGAGCGGGTGAGATGGACCATCAAGCACAAGTGCCTGGACAATGGGGGCAAAAACGTCCCCCAATGTCGCCCTCACTCGGATGGCCAGCTTTGTGTGTGGCTGCATCAGGTTATGCGTGGATCCCAGATACATGGGCACCAAGTACCAGTATGTGCCCAGGTTCTACCTGTCGCCCTGGCTATGAAGGATGGTGTCTGGCCCCAATACTGCGCAATACCCCTGTCAGCTGTCATTGCTGCCATACCTGTCCTTCTGCTCCGGGGTAGCTCCGAGTCTCAGTTCAGCCAGCAACCTCAGCTGGCTATGGAAACAGCCGGATCCCTACCTAGCTCAGAGTAGCTTGCAGCCACTCAGCTGGCCCGGGAAACAGCCGAATCCATACTGCAAAGACAGCTCCGACTACTGACAGCAAGGCTCCATGAGGGGATGGTTCCCCAACGCGGCCTAAGGACGGGAATTGGCTGCTCTCGCCTTCCACCGGCAGGTTGCTCCCAGGGGTTCTTGACAAAACAAACCAGCAGCTCACACTCAACCCCAAGGCTACTCCTATTCCAATTTGGGAATCAGGTGCCTGTGATTAACTAAAACAAGGGACAGCTAGAAGACCCAGAGTCCTGAGTCCATGGACCGGACCGTGAACCGGAATGCAGACTTCACAGACCGGACCATGATATTTTATTGTTATTAATTATATATTGGATTTGTTTGTTTCACACTGTATAAATCTTCATTTTGTTGTTGGGTTTTTTCTGTAGTTTTATTATAGAAATGCATAAAAAATTAATTTAAAAAAATGAGATGCCACACCTGTGATTTTAACTCTTCCCACCATTTAGAAAACCAAACTTTTTCAAGGTGCAACAGTGAATTCACCTGTACACCTTCCAATTGAGCACACTGCATACAGAGCTCATAATGCAGCTTTCTCGACATCGAAATAGGGAAACACAAACTGAATCCTGACTGGTTGCATCATGGTTTGGTACGGCAAGTCGAATGTGCGGGTACGTAAGAAACTACAAGAGTAGTGGACTTGGCCTAAACCATCACAGGCACATCCCTCCCCACCATTGGGTGTATTTACAGAAGGCAGTGCCTCAAGACGGCAATGTCCACCATCAGAGATCCCCACCTTCCGAGCCGTACCATCTTCTCGCAGCTCCCATTGATAGGAAGTACAGAAGCCTGAAGTTCTGGACCACCAGGTTCAGGAACAGCAGCTTCCTTCAACCATTTGGTTCTTGAAACAACTGCATAACCCTAAGCACCAGATTAGCAACACTGTGACCACTTTGTCCTACAATAGACTTTGTTTTCTAATTTTTCTTTCTTGTAAAAATTGAGATAATTTATTGTTTTTAAAATTGTGAATATTGTGTATCTGATGTTATGTGCCTGTGATTACACTGCAAGTAAGTTTTTCGTTGCATACTTTGACAGGCTGGGTGACATGTTACGGGACACCTCCAGGCAGTTTGCGAAGGACAAAATGGTGCTTGTCACCTACATTCTCCTCTGCCTCTCTAGTTGTGTCCCCCTGCACTGATCCAAGGACGAGCAGTACAGCATTCATCACCAACACCTCTGCTTCCTCAGGAGGATACTGATTTTTATTGATGTACCATCATAAAAATCCTATGTGGATGCATCATGGCTTGGTACGACAACTGCTCTGCACGAGACCACAGGAAACTGCAGAGTTGTAGACACAGCTTGGCACATCACAGAAACCAGCTCTCCTCCTGCATACACTTCTCGCTGCCTTGGTAAAACTGCCAGTGTAGTCAAAGATCCTCACACATTGGACATTTCTCTTCCATTAGGCAGAAGGTAGAAAAGCCTGAAAGCACATACCACCAGGGTCCTGGACAGCTTCTACCCCCATTATCAGATTCTTCAACAGAACTCTTGGTACGATAGAATGGACCCTTGGCCTCACAATCTACCTTGTTCTGATAACTGCATTTTATCGTTTACCTGCATTGCACTTTCTCTGTAGCTGTTACACTTTATTCTTGGTCCAGCTCTGTGCACTGTGTATAAACAGTATGCAAGGCATGTGGCAATAATGAACCATTGCCATCACTGAGAGCTGTCACCTTCTCATGATGATGAGGTATTGTTTGAAGGCTCATACCAGGAGCTGGTAGTGTCAGAGACAGGGATGGTGGGCACAATGCCAGCCTGTAGCTGGGATGTGAGGTTCATACCAGGAGCTGGTAGGGTCAGAGACAGAGATGGTGGGCACAATGCCAGCCTGTAGGTGGGATGTGAGGTTTTGCTGGCTGCTCACTGTGCAGAACCTACTCTTTCTCTGGCATTATGGGGAGAGCAAAGAGGAGTACCATCAGGACCATCTCAGAGGCCGCTGAGCGAGCCACCACATGGCTATGGATCAAGAGGTGTGACCCGTGGACCGATGCTGGGATAGGACTCGGGACTGATCAACCCTAGCTGGGTCACCTGGATCCAAAACACCCAATGACCCCAGGTTACATCTCTGATGATGATCCTAGGATGTATCTCAGTACTCAGTACAATTCTGATTTGATGGAGACAGACGTGAGAGCACAGCGGGACATCTGGAAAACTTCTGAAATGCCCGCTTCGCTGCCGCTGCTACTGTGTGGTAACCGGAATCTCCAGAGCTGAAGGCCCCGAAATCCTCGGCTTTGTGTGTTTCGGCGGCCGGGGAGAGGTCGAAGGCGCTCGGCAGAGGATGGCGCTCCGGAGGCTGTATCAGAGAGGCTGGTCGGAAGCTCGAAGTTTTCGGACGGATGGACTCAGAGTCGGCTGCTTCCAAGGTATCGGCAAGTAGACGGTGCCTGGAGGTTTATGGCAGGGAGTTTCTCCCTTTTGCCGCCTGCTATCAGAGACTCGGGAGTCGATTGACTCGGGACTTTGAGACTTTTTGTTTTACTGTGCCTATGGTCTGTTCTTCATCAAATTATGGTATTGCTTTGCACTGTTGTAACTATATAATTATGTGGTTCTGTCACTGTTAGTCTTTGGTCTGTCCTGTTTTCTGTGATATCACTCCGGAGAAACATTGTATCATTTCTTAATGCATGTATGCATTCCTAAATGACAATAAAAGAGGACTGAGTGTTCCCATAATCTAATACGGACCATTCAGAAAACTAGCGGTGGAGGGGAAGAAGCTGTTCGATCATTGTGTGTGTCTTGGGCCACTAGAAGCTCTCCTTTATGCCCTGGGGCAGTTAACTCTCCCTCTGTCCAAGCAGTTCATGGGTCCTTGCTGTGGGAACATTGTCTGTGACCTTTGTCCGAGAAAACAACTCTGATTGCTCAGCAATTTTTATTTTTATCATTTTCCTTCATTTTTAAATTTTATACATATTGCATTTCTCAACAAGTCAAAAGAAACATTCAACAGAAACTATTTACTCAGGAGAATGTGTTGAACAAATCTCATAAAAGTCACTGAAGTTTTTCAAGTTTTTTTTTGTTTCCAAGAGCAATGGTGTTAAATAGAGAAAACTACATAAAACTAGTCGCCAGGGATGGAGTGACCCTCCTCGTGTGAGATTATTATATTTACAAGCAGCTACGTGACTTCAACCAGCTTCCCAGGCTCCCTCTCCACCCAACATGGCAGCAGTTGCCTGTCTGTGAAAGGCCGCTGCTGACTAGTGTTGCGCTATAGGGTTGGAGGCTGCCACATCACAGCGTGGCATCGAGGGCTGTTGGGAGTGTAGGGAGTATATACAGGCACACATGCACGCACACACACACACAGATACAGAATACACAGGCACACACACACTTACACAGAGTACCCGCGCACGCGCGCGCGCACACACACACACACTCACTCACACAGAGTACCCAGGCGTGCACACACACACACACACACTCACTCACTCTGTTAAAGACTACAGGTTCCAGCGAGAACGCTGGCTTTGCCCCGAGGGGAGAGGTCCAGTCCCCAGGGAAAGCAAGTGGACACGGGAGGCAGGGAAGGCGACAACACCTGACAACCTGGGGCACCTTCTGAGCATCACCCAATGAGCAAGACCTGGATTCAGGTGGGTTGTTTGGTTGGCTGGACGTGGGGTGGGGTGGAGTGGAGTGCTTGCAGCAGGTCACAGCTCTGAAAGACATGGCACCTGGCTCCTCTCTCCATCCCCAGCAGTGAACACAAGGAAGGGGGCTGGATCAGCCAGGGGCTCGTAGGGAGGGGGCGAGGTGGGGCTCGGGCTATGCTATTCCAGCATTTTGTGTGTGTCACTCAAGATCTCCAGCACCTCTTGTGTGTGTGTCTCTCTCTGGGCACCTTGGCCCCAGGAAGGGACACAGCTTTCTCCCTCATTTCCTCTCCTCATCCTCCAAGCCCCGGACATCCCACTCTTCAGCATGTTCCCTCCGCCCGGTTGCCGTGGTTGGGAGGAGCCCTGGGCGATCAAGGGATCTGTCCCACCTTCCATAGGCCTCTCTTATCTCAGCATCACCCTCCTCGCTGACTTCCTGTTCCTGGATAAGCGTAGCCAGCTCCAGCCCCCATGCCCTCCCTTTCTCTACCTCCTGCTTGGGGAGAAGAGCAGGGCGTGGCGGTCGGGATGGCGTGACGGAGCTTTGTGAAATGGTGTGGCTTCCTTTCCAGCTTCCCATCCCCACCAAAACCCAACAGGCCCCCAGTCCCGAATTCGGGGACTCTCCGCGGCGCAGAAAACAAATTACTTCACGATTTGTCACGACAGCACTATAATGTTGAGTTTAAAAAATAAACCTTAAAAATCCATTGCAAAGTTCGCACTTCATATTTTTAAAAACAAAAAAAAATTAAAAAAAATAAACTTGAAGTATTGGAAGATATTGGAGCTGAATCCTTGCACAGAACACCTCTGGCAGGAGTGTGGAAACATTGGCAGGAGTGTCATAGAGCCCGGCTGTGGGGTGGGGGCTGCCCGTCTCTGTTGGTGAACAGCAGTCCTGTGTTAGATGGGGGGTGACGGACAAGCGGTGAAGTACATGTACTGGAGAGACGTGGACAGAGAAGAGGGCAGGGAGAGACAAAAACACACACAGGCAGAAAGAGAGGGATAAAGAGATTGAGGTTGAGAGAGATGCAAAGGAAGAGGAAAATATAGACATATAGATTCAGAGGGAGATTTAGAGAGCCATACAGATGGGGAGAAAGTGGGAGGAGGAGGAGGAGAGAGAGAGAGAGAAAAAGAAAGATTAGGGAGGTTGATGAGAGAGAATGAGAGAGTGAGTGGTGTGACAGAGGGGAGAGGGAGAGAGATAGATAGAGAGAGAGAGGAGATGCACAGAGTGAGGGGGGAGGTGATGAGGGTGAGGGTGGGACAAAGCACACACACACAATAACGTGGGCTGATGGAGACTCGCTGAGACTCTTGTTTGCCACCCGGAGTTGGTGGTCAGTCCTGCACACCGCTCCTAGCTGGGCCCGGACATCAATGCTGCCTCTGTGTTCTGGGCTGACGGGGGCACGACGCTGGGTGGGACTCGGTGTAGTGAAGTGTCAGAGCAGTATGCTTTGCCTTCTGTTCCTGCCATTCGCTGCGAGCAGAGACGGAGAGGAGGGTCACTGCCAAGTTGGGATGGAATGCAGAGTCAGTAATTACCCCCCTCCCCACCCACTCCCCTCCTCTGGTGGTCATTACCTGTAAGCTCCTGCCACTCGGGATGGGGCATGTCGACCCAGAGGTGGAAAGCACCTGGATCCTGCTGCAGCTAACCCTTCCAGACGGAAATAGCTAAATACACACATAGAACACAGTACGGGCCCTTTGGCCCACAATGTAGTTCTGAGCTTTTAACCTACTCGAAGATCAATCTAATGCTTCCCTCATACATAATCTGCCCTGTTTCTATCTCATTTGCCTAACAAAGATCTCTTAAATGTCCCTGATGTACTTGCCTCTACCACCACCCCTGGCAGCGGGTTCCACACACCCACCAATCACCTTAAAATTATAAACACGAGAAAGTCTCCAGTTGCTGGAAATCCAGATGCCAGAATCACCTTCCAGTTAGCCTCCTTCCCTTCCTCCCACCTTTTTATTCTGGAACCTTCCCCCTTCCTTTCCAGTCCCGATGAAGGGTCTCAGCCCGAAATGTCGACTGTTTATTCATTTTCATAGATGCTGCCTGGCCTGTCAAGTTCTTCCAGCATTTGGTGTGTATCACCTTAAAATTGTATCCACACGGATTAGCCATTTCCGTCCTGGGAAAAAGCCTCCGGCTGTCCATTCAATCATCGTGTACACCTCTAACAAGTCACCTCTCATCCTCCTTTGCTGCAAAGAGAAGAGCCCTAGCTCGTTCAACAAGGGGACATAATTTTAAGGTGATTGGAGGAAAGTATAGGGGGGATATCAGAGATTGTTGCTTCTTACTCAGAGTGATGGGTGCGTGGCATGCCCTATCAGCAGTGGTGGTACATTAGGGTCATTTAAGAGGCTGCTGGATAGATACATGGATGATAGAAAAATGGAGGGAAGCATTAGAGTAGATTAAAGGGTCAGCACAACATTGCGAGCCGAAGTGCCTGTACTTCGTTCTACGTTCACACTTGGGTCACCGGCCTTCTGCAGAGAGGGCACACTTCCCTGTCCCCACTCTCCTCCTCCCCCTCCATTCTTTCCCCAACCCCCTCATGAGAGCTGGTCAGCTCTGGCCCCTCCCTGCTCTAGCTGTGCGGGAGAGAGAGGGCACAAGAGAGAAAGAGGATGAAGCAGGTAGTTACCGGAGCAGGAGCCAGGCTCAGCCGGTGGGGGGAAGAGCTCTCAGCACAGAACATGCTCATGGAGGGCTGGAATCTGAGTGGCTGCTTGGAAGTAATCAGAGCCAGCAGATGGGACTACAGGAAAGAGAGGGAGGTGTGGGGGGGGGGAAGACAGAGAGAGGGAGGGTGGAGGAGAGGGGCAAGAGGAAGGGTATGGGGAAAGGAGGGGGAGAGGAAAGAAGTGAAGGGGAAGAAGGGGAGAGTAGAAAGGTAGGGGAGAGGGGAAAGGGAGGGGAGGTGGATGGGGAAGAGAGGGGCGGGGAGGGAGAGGGGAAAGGCAGTGGAAAGTGGAGTAGAGAGAAGGAGAGTAATGGAAAAATGGGGAGGAAGAAAGTGAAGGGGAAGGGGAGGGAGAGAGGACAGGTGAAAAGAGGGGGAAGGGGAGGAAGAGGGAGAGTGGAAGGGGAGTGATGAAAATGGAGATGGTGGAAGAGGGGAAGAGTGTGGTGAGTAGAGGTGGGGGAGATAGAGAGGAGATGAGGGGAGAGGTAGAGAGGAGAAAGAGAACAGCAGTTTATAGTGAGCAGCAAACCAATCAACAGAACACCAGCCCACCCTGCTCTCCCTCTCTGAGCCCCCTCAGCTGCAATAGTACCCCAGATGCCTACATTGCTGCTGCTTGGCCCAAGGCTCAGCTGGTCTATTTGGGGGACGTCCACCCTGCCCATGCCACACTAACACCACCCCTCCCTCTACTACATCATCCACATGGGGCCGAGGTGAGAGAGGGGACAAATGGCCGAGGAGCTTCCTCCAACAGTTACAGATCAGCCACGTGGTCCTGATGGGCAGAAAACTGCCACGGGGACACAAGCAACACCAGGGTGGTGTAGCAGCTGGCAGGATGCCTCTGCCGCTTGTGGAGCTCCGCAGTTCAGAGTTCAATACGCCGCTGTTCTGTAAGGAGTCTCTCTATGTCCTCCCCGTGGAATGCATGGGTTTTCCCTGGTTTCCGCCCACAGTCCAAAAGACATAGTGGGTAGGTTAATTGTAAACTCTCCTGAGATTAGGCCAGGGTTAATTGAGTCTGTTGGGGGTTTCTGGGGCAATGTGGCTTGAAGGGTCTAATCTGTGCTGTGTCACTAAATAAATAATTCAATAAAACTATTGGGTAACTTGGCTGGGTCTGCTCGCCAGCTATGCTGGTGCTGCCTGCTGCCTGCAAATGGCAATATTGACCAGCCTGGACTTCGAAGCCACCCGTAGCCTCCTGCTGCGCGGTGCTCCCTCCCCACCGTCCTTCCCACAGTGCGGCATTCTCTTCCCTCTGTCCCTCTCACAGTGTGGCATTCTCTCCTCACTGTCCTTCCCACAGCCTGGCATTCTCTCCTCACTGTCCCTCACAGAGCACGGCAATCTCTCCCCACAGCGTGGCATTTTCTCCTCACTGTCTCTCATGCTCCCCTCCTGCATTGCAGCATTCTTCCCTCACTACCTCTCCCCACCCCCTCCCGCAAAGTGCAGTGCTCCCTCCTCAACACCCTTCTCACAGTGTGGTGTTCCCTCCATTCCCCCTCCTGCAGTGTGGTGTTCCGGTGAAGCAGTCTGCACGCAATGATGAGCGGAGACAACCATTGCTCCCCTTCTCCCTGAAATTCTGCCCCTCCCACCCCCACCTTACTCATGCGCCCCCGGCACCCTCGTAATTTCAGCTTGCGCACCAGATTCGGGGAGCAGGGTTGATCTGTATCCAGAGTCGCTCTGTAACTCGACCTCCTTTAGTGCAAATATTGACGTAGCTGCAGTTTGGGGTGGGGGAGGGGAGGAAAACAACAGAGAGGACAAGGTCAGGCAGCCCAGTAGACACTTCCACGCTCCTCCCGAAGGGAGACACAGCCCAACCCGGAACAGGGCAATATTAGACCCTTCGTGGGATTTTTGGCACACAGATGATCCTTGACTTTCTATCACCTTTTATCCAGCTGATCCAAGGCCAGGTGGAGAGTGAGACTGCATCTGATGTAGTCCTATTTTGGCAATAGGCAGATTGCTGCGGGTCCGGGTCCTTGCTTAGGGAGGAGTTGATCCTAGCCATGAACAGCCTCTCAAAGCACTTCATCACAGTAGATGTGAGAGCTACCGGGTGATAGACATTGATGCAGCTCACCCTGTTCTTCTTGGGTAATCATATGATTGTTGCCTTTTGAAGCAGGTGAGAGCCTTTGACGGCAGCAGTGAGAGATTAAAGATGCGTTTGAACATTCCCACCAGTTGGTTAACAGGTTTTCAGTGTCCTACCAGGTACATCATCAGGGCTGACACCTTGCGAGAGTTGGTTCACCCACATAAAAGATGTCCTGGCACCGGCCTCCAAGACAAGAGATCACAGGATCACTCTATGCTGCAAGGATTCACACAGATGCAGTTTTATTCTCCCTTTCAGTGAGCATAAAAGGCATTGCACTCATCTGGGAGTGAAGCATTACAGCATTTATGATGTTAGGTTTTGCTTTGTAGGAAGTAATGGCCTGCAAACCCTGCCAGAGCTGATGTGCATCTGATTCCCTCTCTAACTTCAATCAGAATATTTGTTTTCACTCTTAAAAAAGACTTCCATAGGTTGTACCTGGATTTCTTGTATAGTTTTGGATCACACAGGTCTTGAATGTCACAGATCTAGCCTTCTGCAGACCACGGATCTCCTGGTTCATCCACGACTTTGGTTTGAGTATGTCTGTATGTTCTCAAAGGCACATGTACACCTACACAGGTCTTGATGAAGTCGGTGACAGCTGTGGCGAATTCTTTCAGATTTGAAGATGAATCCCTGAATATTGTCCACTCCACCGACTTCATGCATCAAGTACATCTTCAAAAGGTGATGCTTCAAAAAGGCAGCATCTATCATTAAGGGCCTGCCCTCTTCTCATAACTATCATCAGGGAGGAGGTACGGGTTCCTCAGGGTGCACACTAGATGTTTTAGAAATAGCTCCTTCCCTCCGCCATCAAATTTCTGAATTTTCCATGGGTATATCAACACTACTGAATTAGTTTGCTCTCTTTTTGCATTTTAATATATTCTTATTGTAATTTACAATAATTGAACTGCACTGCTGCCACTGAATAACAAATTTCATGACATGTCAGTGATAATTGACCCGATTCTAATGTTTCCTACAATCTGCCTCCTCTGTAGCCCCATTTTCTAATGGGGAACTCCTCCAGGGGACATCCATAACCTAACTGGTTCCAAAGAAACAATTCTCCTCTTCTCACATGTTCTACTAATCACACTTACACTGAAAATGTGCACTAAATACATCTCTGTCCTGGGAATGAAGGGCTTAATGTATGAGGAGCGTTTGACGTCTCTGGGCCTGTGCTATCTTTTATGGACGAGGTGTTTGGGAGTGGTGGGGGGTGGAATCTCACTGAAATCTACCAGATACTGAAAGACCTGAATAGAGTGGATATGTAAAGAATATTTCCTATAGTGGGGGAGTACTCCTAGTGGGGTCTGACCAGGGTCCTATATAGTGCAACATTACCTCTCAGCTCTTAAACTCAATCCCACGGTTGATGAAGGCCAATGCACCGTATGCCTCCTTCACCACAGTTAATCTGCGCAGCAGCTTTGAGTGTCCTATGGACTCGAACCCCAAGATCCCTCTGATACTCTACACTGCCAAGAGTCTCACCATTAATACTATATTCTGCCATCATATTTGACCTACCAAAATGAGCCACCTCACACTTATCAGAAGCCTCGCTTCCTTGCAGCAGGAAGAGTAGTGCAAGTCTACATCCTCTGAAGAGCGGGGCTTTGACACAAGGAGTGTTTCCATCAGCAGCAGAAGGCGAGGTGAGTCCGAGACCCATATTCTTATTTATTTTTAAAGAGATGACATGGTGACAAGCCCTTCTGGCTCAATGAGCACACGTTACCCAATTTACCCATGTGACCAATAAATCTACTAACCCATACGTATTTGTAATGTGGGAGTAAACCAGAGTAGCTGCAGGAAATTCACACAGTCACGGGAAGAACATACAATCTCCTTACGGACAGCGGAAAGAATTGAACCTGTCTTGCCAGCACTGTTATAGTTACATGGAGGCAGAGCAGAGTGATGATGGCGCTAAACGGCGACCCCTTTCCTTGCATCTTCGGAAACAGCTCTATTTCCATCTTTAATATCTTTATTTTCCCCTGAGTATGGTTCTTTGTAGGAATGGGACCCGCTCTCGGGGTTTCATAACTGGCCGTTGTTCGGCATGTCAAGAGCTCGGCCTAAGAGTCCAGCTCAGCTTTGGAGGCCTAGGAGTTCGGGGCTCTGGAGACAGGTGGGTTGAAGGTTGGTGTCACGGCAGGAGACCTGTGTGTCGTTGGGGGAGTCAGAATATCTACGGCTGTGTGCCCAGACCTTTGGGCACAGAATCGAAAAAAGCAACGTAACGGACTTTTAACATCGTAAACCAGCGAGTTGTTTGTGATGTCTCCCCGCTTGCTGTGAAAAAAGAGACAGCTCTTTCTCCCTTATTAGGGAGTGAGAGAGAGAGCCTGTGGTATGCTGAGTACCAGGTGAAACATGAAGTCCTTGGGGTACTGCAAGTCTGTGTCTGCTGTTGCTTTGCTCATGCTTGAGTGCTTGGTGGCGGGTGCCAATGCTTGTTTTTGCTGGTGGGGGGTGGGGGATTATTGCTTGCTGCCACTTACATGCAGGAGGGAGGGGAGCTGGGGAGGGGACTTTGGGGTCTAACATTTAACTGTCGTTCATTCTTTGGAGGAAAAAGGAAATTGCCTTTTAAACTCACGAGAGAGCATAGGCCATCAACTTTTTGCTGTTGATGTTTCTGTAGCAGGCAATTTCTTTTTTATGAGGTCAAGTTGCTAGCTCGATGTTCAACTCAGCACGGATGGAAAGCGTGCCGGGGAGCCGGCTGGATTCGAACTCAGGAGCCTTCGTTCTGAAGTCCGGCGCTGATGCCACTATGTCACCAGCCGGCATTCTTTGGAGCACTTCTCTGTTTCTGTGGGCGGTTGCGAAGAAAAAGCAGTTCAGGATGTATGTTGTATCATTTCTGACATTAAATGTACCTTTGAAACACTAACAGCCACACTGCCGTGATGCGCAAACTTCCCTGGAAGCACCAGGACATTACAAGACAGTTTGGAAGAAAGAGACAGGGTAAGGAATACAGCACAATTCAGGGACAGAGGATCAGTAATACAGGAAGCACTCACTATCAGGTAACTTGTGGACCCGCTCGCCCAGGCTGTGGAAATGTGGATGTTTCATGGCCTGTTGCGCTGAAATCCTCTTCTTCCCTTCAAACTGGGAGAGAAAATTATGGCTCAGTTATCAAGGGCTTTGATGAGCTCACACTTGCTGTGCTCCCTGCAGTGTTTCGTAAACTGTATAGGATATAAGCAGTTCCTTTTGAAAGTGAGTGTGTGTGTGTGTGTGTGTGTGTGTGTGTGTGTGTGTGTGTGTGTGTGTGCACGCGCGCGCGTGTTTTTTTTAACCTTGTTTTGTTTTGTTGTTGGAGACTGGAGACCCGTAGGCCTCTAGGCCTGTCTGGAGTTTGAGGACTGTGTGTGGGAGGGACGAATAGGGTTTGTTTTGCTGTTATTGCTTTGTTGCTTATTGTGTTCTGTGGGGACATGTGAACATGTTATGTTGGAGCCGGAATGTGTCCACTACATCCTGCAGTTGTTATCATTTCACTATATGTTTGGATGTATGTAGTAACTTTAAATCTAGAGCTTAGCGATAATTTAAACAACAGGCTTCTGGCGCATTCTGGTCCCCAGTGTTCCGATTCACCCATCTGTCAGAAGTGGGTGCCCCAGGGTGTCCCTGACACTTATCCTTAAACAGGTGGGTGGGTCTGGAATCATCCATCATCCAGTAAGCTGGGTTTTTGATAAAATCCCACAGCTTACTTTAAGCATGCTCACCACCCTGTTTAAGTTTGAAGTAAATTTATTATCAAAGTACATATATGCACCATATATTCATTTTCTCACAGGCATTCACAGTAGAACAGAGAAACACAGTAGAATGAATGAAAAACTACACACAAAGACTGACAAATAACCAATGTGCAAAAGCAGACAAACTATGTGAATACAAAAAGAAACAAATAATTATTATATACAAATAAAATAATTAATACTAAGAACATGAGGTTATAGAATCCTTAAAAGTGAGTCTAAGGTTGTGGAATCAGTTCAGAGTTGAGGTGAGTGAAGTTGTCCATGCTGATGGAGTCCGATGGTTGGAGGGTAATAACTGTTCCTGAACCTGGTGGTGTGGGACAATTTAACCACTTGAATTTAATTTCCCACATCACCTGAGTTGGATTCTGAGTTCAATGGCCCAGTACTTGGTCTGCTCAGTACTTGTCACCATATCCTCAATCCAAGTATGGCAAGATCTGAGTTCCCTCAACACACTCCCAGGGCAACTGCCCGGGTCCATCTGGAGAAGAGATAGTGCAGGGCTAAAGACACTTGGCATGCCCCCTTTGACCCTCAGCAAATTCTGAAAGCATCCTATCCGGGACAAGAGATGACTCAGAGAGCTGCAGTCACAGCCTGTCTAGTAGAAGAGAACATGCCCACCCCGGTACCTTCAACATAGAGTGGGGCGCTTGAAGTCTGTCACAGTCAGACTGAATGAGCAGTGACCTGTCCCATGGTGACCACTCACTATTTGAAGGGGCAACATTACAGCAGACTCTCCACACCAGTCCCCACACCCAGGGACCACCGCATTCCCTGAACTATGAAAGTGGCATCACAGGTACGCTGTTACACGAGAGCTTCAGGTTTCTAGGTATGAACATCACCAATAGCCATGTTGATCTCACAGCCAAGAAGTCTCGCCAACACCTTTACTTCCTCAGGGGCTAAAGGAATTTGGCATATCCCCACTGAGTCTCATCAATTTTCATCTATGCACCACAGAAAGCATCCCATCCAGATGCGTCCCAGCTCAGTACGGCAACTACTCTGCCCATGACTGCCAGAAACTGCAGAGAGTTGCGAACACAGCTTAGCTTATTATGGACACCAGTCTCTCCTCCATAAGTTCTGTCTACACTTCTTACTGCCAGAATAATCAAAGACCCCACTCTCTTCTTCCTCACCTCTCATTGGGCAGAAGATACAAAAGTCTGAAGCACGTACCACCAGGCTGAAGGACAGCACCTACCCTACTGTTATCGGACTATTAAGTGGTTCCTTAGTACGATAAGGGTGGTGAGGGGGGAGATACGTCTCTACCAAAGGAGGTGTAAGGCACTCCTTCCCTCAGCTAGACTGCAGGTCATCCTGGGGCACGGCGTAGCACCTGCTTAGTCCCCCGATCAGGGTCACGCGAAGCCATGGGAGCAGGTGGTGGATGGTCGTACGAGCAACTGGTGCATATCACAAGTCTCGGTTAGGTATTTAGGCATCCACTAATGCCAGGCAGACAATCTCTGAAGAGTATTCATAATGGCTGGGGTCACCAGTATTGTAAAGACACTGCCCAGAAGAAGGTGATGGCAAACCACTTCTGTAGAAAGATTTGCCAAGGACAAGAAAGACCGTGATCGCCTACTTCATACAACACAGCATATGATGATGGTGATGGGTATGACCTCACAATCTTCCTCATGATCTTGTACCTATTGTCTGCCTGCACTGCACTTTCTCTGTAACTGCAACACTTTATTCGCATGTTTTACCATGTTGTAAAATAACTGCATGCAAAACCAGGTTTTTTTTCACAGGACAATAATCAACCAATTCACCATTTAAAGTTCCCTCCTTACCTGCAGTAGTTTTGATAAGAGATCAAGCCCCTCTGGGTCCAGTCTGCAAGAGAGAAAGGTGCTTATTCAGGCCAGTGCAGTCAAGGCCAAACCCTTGCAATTAAGCTGAGGGTGGGGGGGGGGTGCGAGGAGGTGGGGAGTGGCCCCTCGGGCATTGGCATGTACCTGGGCGCGTGATTGACGAGAGGCTCTGGCCGGTACTTGGGGTAGTTGTACGATCTGAAGTCCTCGTTGGCCAGGATCCCGGGCCACGTCGCTTCTGTCGGTGTTCCTGACAGGACAGAGATGGGGAGAGCTGGTGGTCACTGGGAATTTCAGTCTGTGACAGGGACTGAAGGGGCAGGGGTAAAAGGGGGGTGGGGGTAAGGTTGAGGTGAAGACTACTCGAGGGACGGCAGCTGGATTCTCACCTAATACCCTAAATATAAAATGCAATTCTTCCTCCACGGTGGAGCCAGGAAACAGCGGACGCCCCGTGGCCATCTCATAAAATATACAGCCCACACCCCTGAAACAGTGGAACAAGCAGAGAGTTAGTCTCACAAACACAACACGTGGTGTTCAAAGGGAATCAAATCCGCAGAAGAGCGGCCTTGTGTACTGCATAATTACCTCATCCAATCTTCAACCCATTCCCCTCCCTGTTGTTCTGTCACGACACACACAACCCATGCAGAGTAACAGCACCCACCCACCCTTCAATCAGATTCATATTTATTTATCACTGACATACAGTACTATGCAAAAGTCAGAGATATATATAGAGCTAGGGTGCCTAAGACTTTTCCATAGTACTGTATTTGTCAACATAGAGCGGAGAGCGAGTCTGTAAATCTTGTGGGAGAAAGGATGTTGGGAGTGGTGAGGGTAGAGCACAGAGGGAGCGATGTGGGACAGGTGGCAGACAAGAGGTGCCTGGGGCAGAGGGGGAGGGGGAGGGATGGTGCAGGTGCAGACACACCCAGCCCTGAGACACCAGGCAAGGTCATTTGATTCCAGACAATTGGTTTATTGATCATTACAGAATGTCTCTCTGGTGTTTCCCACTCCCTCCCCTCTCCCTTCCCCGTTTCCCAAGAATGATTCCCCCTCTCTCTGACCCTGATGTTATACAGTGACAGATCCATACCCACCAGTACCACATCCTGGTGTTACACAGTGACAGACCTGTCCCCAGCGGTACCGTACCCCAGTGTTATACAGTGACAGACCCGTCCTCACCGGTACTGTACCCCAGTGTTGTACAGTGTCAGAACTGGTATTGTACTGCATAGGTGAACATCACCATCCATGTAATGGGAAAAATCAGTAATCATCGGCAGTGGGCTTCACCCATGTATTGAAAGACCTGCACTGATGTATTAAGTCTCTGTCACACTGGTGTGCACAACTGTCAATGTATTAATTCTCTACTCACCACATATCTATCTGTGTTGAGTATTCGGTGGATCCCAGCAAGACATCTGGGGGCCGGTACCAGAGAGTCACCACCTCGTTTGAATAGGTTTTAGTTGGAACCGACTTTGCCCGGGCCAACCCTAAGTAACACAAGAACAAATATAGGGTTAATGGCAGGATTCTTCACAGGTGGAGGAACAGCGGGATCTTGGGTTCCACGTCCATAGATTCCTCAAAGTTGTAAAGAGGAATTATGGCCTTCATTAGATGGGGGAATTGTGTTCATGAGCCTGTAAATGTTGCAGCTCTATTAAAGCCCGGTGAGACCACACTTGGAATATTGTGTTCAGCTCTGGCCGACTCATTATAGGAAGGATGTGGAAGCTTTGCTGATGACACAACAATTGTAGGCCGTATCTCGGGTAATGATGAGTTTGAGTACAGAGAGGAAATTAAGAACCTGGTGGCATGGTGCAAAGGCAATAACTTATCCCTCAACGTCAGCAAAACAAAGGAATTGGTTGTTGGCTTCAGAAAGAGTAGCGGACCGCACGACCCAATTTACATCAGTGGTGCGCAAGTGGAACAGGTCAAAAGTTTTAAGTTCCTCGGGGTCAATATCACAAATGACCTGACTTGGTCAAATCAAGCAGAGTCCACTGCCAAGAAGGCCCACCAGTGCCTTTACTTCCTGAGAAAGCTAAAGAAAGTTGGCCTGTCCCCGAAAACCCTCACTAATTTTTATAGATGCACTGTAGAAAGCATTCTTCTAGGGTGCATCACAACCTGGTATTGAAGTTGTCCTGTCCAAGACCGGAAGAAGCTGCAGAAGATCGGGAACACAGCCAGCACATCACACAAACCAATCTTCCGTCCTTGGACTCACTTTACACCGCACGCTGTCAGAACAGTGCTGCCAGGATAATCAAGGACACAACCCACCCAGCCAACACACTTTTCGTCCCTCTTCCCTCCGGGAGAAGGCTCAGGAGCTTGAAGACATGTACGGCCAGATTTGGGAACAGCTTCTTTCCAACTGTGATAAGACTGCTGAACGGATCCTGACCCGGATCTGGGCCGTACCCTCCAAATATCCGGACCTGCCTCTCAGTTTTTTTTGCACTATCTTATTTTCCCTTTTCTATTTTCTATTTATGATTTATAATTTAAATTTTTAATATTTACTATTGATTTGTACTCCAGGGAGCACGAAGTGCAGAATCAAATATCGCTGTGATGATTGTACATTCTAGCATCAATTGTTTGGCGACAATAAAGTGAAGTAAAGTAAAGTAAAGCTTTAGAGAGGGTGCAGTGGTGATTTACCAGGATGCTGACTAGACAAGAGAGCATGTCTTATGAGGAAAGATTGAGCGAGCTATGGCTTCCCTAGTTGGAGAGAAGGCGGATGAGATGCTACTTAGCAGAGGTGTACAAGATGATACAAGGCAGATAGCAGGTGGATAGCCAGAGACTTCTTCCCAGGTCAGCAATGGCCAGTACCAGAAGAGGTGAGCAGTGGAAATTTTAGGGGAGATGTCAGAGGTAGGTTTTTTTTTTGACACAGAGAGGTAGGTACTTGGAATGTGCTACCAGGGGTGTTGGAGGTGTTGAAATGGCTCTTAGATGAACACGCAGAGAATGGGAAGGATACGGACATAAGACCAGAAGACACAGGAGCAGAATTAGGTCTAAAACTTCAAGTTCCAAGGTAGTGAAGGAAAGGACATGGAGAAGATATTTCCTACAGTGGGGGAATTTAGGACCAGAGGGAACAGCCTTTGGAATGGAGATGAGGAGGAAATTCTTTAACCAGAGGGTGGTGAATCTATGGAATTAATTGCTACAGGTAGCTATGGAAGCCAGGTCATTGGGATGGATTGGTTCTTGATTGGTAAGGGAGTTCAGAATACGGGGAGGAGGTGAAAAAACAAATCAGCCATGATTGACTGATGAAGCGGATTTGATGGGCCCAATGACCTAATTCTGCTCCTTTTTCTAATGGGACTCATTCAACTTCAGGTTAATAGTTCTGTTCCCTAGTGGCCTCCCAGGTTCTGGTGCAATTAGAGATTGGTTGTTATAACATTGTGGGCATCACTGAGTCCTGGCTGAAGGAAGGGCATAGTTGGGAGTTTAACATCAAAGGATATACTTTGTGTTGGTGTGTGGCCAAGTGGTTAAAGCATTGGTCTAGTGATCTGAAGGTCGCTAGTTCGAACCACAGCTTAGGCAGCGTGTTGTGTCCTTGAGCAAGGCACTTAACCACACAGTGCTCTGCGACAACACCGGTGCCAAGCTGTATCGGCCCTAGTGCCCTTCCCTTGGACAAAATCGGTGGGGTGGAGAGGGGAGACTTGCAGCATGGGCAACTGCCGGTCTTCCATACAACCTTGCCCGGGCCTGCGCCCTGGAAACCTTCCAAGGCGCAAATCCATGGTCTCACGAGACTAACGGATGCCTATATATACTTTGTATCGAAAGGACAGGCATAGACGGTGGTGTAGCTCTGTTGCTAAGAGATGGAATTACATCTTTAGAAAGAGGTGACATAGGGTCAGAGAAAGTTGAATCTTTGTGGGTGGAGTTAAGAAACTGCAAAGGTGAAAAAACTATTAAGGGAATCATATATAGGGTTCCACATAGTAGCCAAGATGCAGCGCTGAGGTTGCAAAGGGAGCTGGAAAAGGCATGTAATAAGGATAATGTCACAATTGTAATGGGGGACTTCAATATGCAAGGGGATTGGGAAAATCAGATTGGTGTCAGATTGCAAGAGAGGGAATTTGTTGAATGCCTACAAGATGGCTTTCTAGAGTAGCTTGTGCTTGAGCCTACTCGGGGAAAGGCTATCTTAGATTGGCTGTTGCGTAATAACCCAGATCATATTAACGTAAAGGAACCCTTAGGAGACAGTGATCATAATATGATTGAATTCACGCTGCAATTTGAGAGGGAAAAGCATAACCCACATGTCTAGGTGGATTGGAGGAGGATACTGGTGGGGATGATGGCAGAGCAGAGATGGCTGAAGTTTCTGGAAATAGTTCACAAGGTACAGGATAGATAAGACCCACAGAGGAAAAAGTTCTCACATGGCAGGGGTAGGCAACTGTGGCTGATAAAGGAAGCAAAGGACTGTGTAACAGTCAAGGAAAGGCATGTAAGATAGCAAAAGTGAGTGGGAAGTTGGATGATTGGGAAACTTTTAAAATCTCACAAAAGACAACTAAGAAAGCTATAAGAAGGGAAAAGATGAAATAAGAGGGCAGACTAGTCAATAACATAAAGCAGGATACGAGAAGTTTTTCAGTTTATAAAAAGAGTAAAAGGGAGGTGAGAGTTGATACTGGATCACTGGAAAATAACACTGGTGAGGTAGTAATGAGGGACAAAGAAATGGCAGATGAACTTAATGGGTACCTTGCATCAGTCTTCACTGTGGAAGACACTAGCAGTATGTCAGTGGTCTGTGAGTGTCAGAGAGTAGGGGTGAGTGCCATTGCTATTATCAAGGAAGGAGTGCTAGGCAAACTCGAAGGTCTTAAGGTAGATAGGCCACCTGGGCCAGATGGATTACATCCCAGAGTCCTGGGAGAGGTTGCTGAAGAGATAACGGAGGCATTGATCATGATCTTTCAAGATCACGTGATTCTGGCATGGACCCGGAGGACTGGAAGACTGCAAATGTCACTCCACTCTTTAAGATGGGAGGAAGGCAAAATAAGTGAAATTATAGGTCAATTAGCCTTCAGTGGTTGGGAAAGCATTGGGGTCTACTCTTAAGGATGAGGTTTCAAAGTACTTGGAGACTAATGATAAAATATGTCAAAATCAGCATTGTTTCTGTAAAGGGAAGTTTTGCTTGACAAATCTGTTAGAGTTCTTTTAGGAAATAACAAACAGGGTTGACAAAGAGAGGCAGCAGATGTCACTTACTTGGATTTTCAGAAGGCAGTATTGGGACCGCTACTTTTCACATTGTTTGTCAATGATTTAGATAATGGAATTGTTAGCTTTGTGGCAAAGTTTGCAGATGATACAAAGCTAAGTGGAGGAGTAGGTAGTGCTGAGGAAGTAGGGCTTAGACAAATTGGAAGAATGGCAAAAGAGTGGCAGATGGAATACAGTGTTGGGAAATGCATGATAATGCATTTTGGTAAAAGGGATAATAGTGCGGACTATTACCTAATTGGGGAGAAGGTTCAAAGATCAGAGGTGTGGAGGGACTTAGCAGTCCTCGTGCAAGTATCCCAGAAGATTAATCTACAGGTTGAGTCTGTGGTAAATAAGGCAAATGCAATATTGGCATTTGTTTCAAGGAGAAAAGCAAAGAGATAACGCTGAGGCTTTATAAGACACTAGTCAGGCTGCACTTGGAGTATTGTCAACAGTTTTGGGCCCCATATCTCAGAAAGGATGTGTTGTCATTGGAGAGAGACCAGAGGAGGTTCATGAGGATGATTCTGGGAATGAAGGGGTTAACATATCAGGGGCATTTGGCAGCTTTGTGCTTGTACTCACTAGAATTTAGAAGAATGTGTGTGGGGGGGTTGATCTCATTTAAACCTACTGAAAGTTGAAAGGACTGGATAGGGTGGATGTGGAGCAGATGTTTCCTATCCAGAACTAGAGGGCACAGCCTCAAAATTGAGGGTCAACCCTTTGGAACAGATTTATGGAGGAATTTTTTTTAGCCTGAGTGTGGTAAATCCGTGGAATGCTGTGGAGGACAAGTTTGTGTGTATATTTAAGGCAGAAGTTGATCTTTTACTCATCAGTCAGGGCATCAAGGGATATGGCGAGAAGGCAGGTATATGGGTGGAATCTGGGATCTGCCATGATGGAATGCTGGAGCAGACTCGATGGGCTGAAAGGCCTAATTCTGCTCCTATGTCTTGTGGTATGTTTGTCAACTGTACATCAAAATATACAGAGAGATAAGTTTTATGTTGGTGACAGTCTGCAAGTGTTGCCAGGCTTCAAATGCCAACACAACATGCTAACAACTCATTAATCCTAACCCGTACATCTTTGGAATGCTTTCGTAAACCAGAGCATCTGGAGGAAACCCATGTGGTCACAGGAAGAACATACAAACTCCTTACAGACATGGCAAGAATTGAACCCAGATTGCTGTTGTTGTAAAGTGTTATTTTAACTGCTACTCTACTGTGTTGCCCACTAGTACCGGATTGTTATTTAGTATTTTTAATTTATTTAGACATACAGCATGTTAACAGGCCCTCCCAGCCCACTGAGCCTGCACTGACCAATCACACCCGTGACCAAGTAACCTGAATGTCTTTGCAATGCTTGCGAAAACCAGAGCACCCTGAAGAAACTCATGCGGTCATGGGGAGAACATACAAACTCTTTACAGACAGTGGCAGGGAGTCAAACCCCTAGGGGCGATCGCTGGCAATGTGAAGCACTACGTTAACCAACGCGTCAGAGTGCTGCCTGTTCTTGCTGTCCCATCCCAGTGTTCCTGGTTACTGTGCTATTGACTCAGCAGAAGACATCACTGGTTGCAGTCTACCACCACTGCAGGATTACACGTGTCCAGGACAAAGTGGTAGGCATGAAAAATCATTGTGATCACCACCCACCGTGCAAAATGCCTCTTCCAAAAGCTCTCTTCTAGAATGCACTATACGGCTATTAAAAACTTCACATCATCTTACAAATTTCTCTCCCTAGGCAGTTAATCTGATCAACCATTCTATTTAGTTCCCCCAGCCCCTCCATCTATTACCGCAGTCACTGCATTATAAATACATTTCGTATTTAGGGTGTAAATTCACTTTACACCGCACGCTGTCGGAGCAGTGCTGCCAGGATAATCAAGGACACGGCCCACCCAGCCAACACACTTTTTGTCCCTCTTCCCTCCGGGAGAATGCTCAGGAGCTTGGAGACTTGTATGGCCAGATTTGGAAACAGCTTCTTTCCAACTGTGATAAGACTGTTGAACGGATCCTGACCCGGATCTGGGCCGTACCCTCCAAATAGCCGGACCTGCCTCTCGGTTTTTTTGCACTACCTTACTTTCCATTTTTCTATTTTCTATTTATGATTTATAATTTAAATGTTTAATATTTACTAATTTTTACTACTTTTAATATTTAATATTTGTAATCCAGGGAGCGGAAAGCACAGAATCAAATATCGCTGTGATGATTGTATGTTCTAGTATCAATTGTTTGGCAACAAAATAGTATAAAGTAAAGTGTGGAGTGTCCAGGGAGGGGAAGCACCTCTGGTGAAGAGGCTTGTTGTGTTCCTTCTGAGGAAGCTCACTCACCTTTGGTCTCAGACACTCAGCTCTCACCTGTGGCTCTAAGTAGCGGTTTGCATATGACAGTGGCCACAGCCCGGTCCACTGCTTCGACAGGCGGGCTAAGCCAGCTGAGGGTAGTGGCGGCCTCGCACTCCAGTGAGATAGAGACGTGCTTATCCCAGCATGCAAAGTCAGCCCTGGCCAACTGGGCGGATGAGACCTACAGTGAGATCCAACGGCCAGAAAGGTGGGACGGCAATGCCCTGTGGTGAGCCAAGGGCGTGACGCGGCACAGAAGACGTCATGGTCAGCCACTGCAACCAAGGAAGACCCCAGTTTGTGTGACACTTGTTTGTACCATTGCAGTCAGACTTCTGAGGTTAAGAGTGGAATAGCCCCAGTGCAACGGCTTTTCCGCTTTAAAAACTCTCCTGCACAGGTTTCCTGTCATCGTCAGAGTCAATGGTCAACCAAAACCATTTATTTATTTATACACACTGCCTGTACTTCTATCTTTACTTTTTATTTAATTTTTAAATTCTTTATAATGATTAAACACTGTTGTCTTTCGTTGCATGTTGCACCCTGATCTATACACCACACCAAATTCTGAATGCATTTGGCAAATAAAGATGACCCTTATCCCCTCTGCCAATGCGCTGAACAGACGAGTGAGCAGGCCCACAGAGTAGGCAGTTCACTGCAACTCTGACAGAGGGCTGGAGTCGCCTGTGAGCCAGACCCCCTGTCCAGGAGCAGAGGTGAGGGGTATATAGTGCAGATCTGCCCCATGCAACATGCACTAGGTGTCCACAGTAGCTGAGTCGTGAAGACCCGTCCTTCACCTACCGAAGTCGGCCAGCTTGAGCTCTCCTTTCTCGTTGATGAGCAGGTTCTGGGGCTTCAGGTCCCGGTGTAGCACCTTTCTGTGGTGGCAGTACGCCAGGCCACGCAGCAGCTGGAACAGGAAGAGCTGCGAGAACACAGACAATATCAGTCAACCCAGCCACACAACCCTGCTGCAGTAAAATCTGCTTCTGAGTTAATTTGGTCGTCCAGCCGTGGAATATCATTGCTAGGTCTGTCTCAGCACAGGTTAGACTCTGCACCATCGTATAACACGCTTCTGGGGTCGGATACATAGTTCCCTCCACACCATCCCATCACACACTCCCGAGGTCAGACTCAGAGTGAATCTCCCTCCACACTGTCCTATCATACACTCTTGGGGTCAGACACAGAGTGAAGTTTCTTCCACACCATCACAGCACACATTCCTGGGGTTAGATACAACATGAAACTTCTTCCACACTGTCCCATCACAGACTCCTGGGGTCAGACACAGAGAGGGCCCCTCCACATTATCCCATCACGCACTCCCACAGCAGAAACAATACAGAATCAGTATGGCATTTGCTAATTTCTCCATGATCTTTCTCAATTAGCACTGCTGGTATTTGCAGGGATATTTGCTCATTGGAGTAGTGCAGAGAAGCCCATTGTGGTCAGGACACTTTCACCCGATTTCCCAGTGTTAACGCCAGTAACTCCAGTGAGCAGGTAACCCTGAACAAATCCCTTTGCCATTGTGCTATTGTCCCATTTCCCAGCGTTCACATTGGTAACCCCAATGAGCAGGTAACTGAACAAACCCCTTTCCCATCGTGCTATCGTCCCATTTCCCAGCGTTACATTGGTAACCCCAACGAGCAGGTAACTCTGAAATCTCAAACCCCTTTCCCATCGTGCTATCGTCCCATTTCCCAGCGTTACATTGGTAACCCCAACGAGCAGGTAACTCTGAAATCTCAAACCCCTCTCCCATTGTGCTATCGTCCCATTTCCCAGCGTTACATTGGTAACCCCAACGAACAGGTAACCCTGAAATCTCAAATCTCTTTCTTTTGGCTGCGTACCCACCTTTACATTGTGGATGTTTATGACATTCCCACAATCCTCCAAATATTGTTTCAAGTCTTTATCCTGGAGGCAGGTAACAATGGAAACAAGTGTCAGTTCAGCGTACAGGGGATGGTATTCCTTCACAAACTTCGTAAGACGTCAGAGCAGAATTGTGTCATTCAGACCATTGAGTCTATCATGGCTGATCAGAATCAGAATCAGGTTTAATATCACCGGCAAATGTCGTGAAATTTGTTATGCGGTACATTGCAATACATAATAATAAGAACTGTAAATAACGAAGAATTTTATATATGTATAAAGTAGTTAAATTAAACAAGTAGTGCAAAAAGAGAAAAGTAAGTGGTGAGGTAGTGTTCATGGGTTCAGTGTTCATTCAGAAACCAGAGGGCAGAGGGGAAGAAGCTGTTGCTAAGTCACTGAGTGTGTGACTTCTGGCTCCCGTACTACCTACTCGATGGTAGTAATGAGAAGAGGGCATGTCCTGGGTGATGGGGGTCCTTAATGATGGATTCTGCCTTTCTGAGGCATCGCTCCTTGACGATGTCTGAATGCTGGGGAGGCTGACACCCACGATGGAGCTAAGCGAGTTTACAACTTTCTACAGCTCATTTTGACCCTGTGCAGTGCCCCTACCTCCCTCCATACCAGATGGTGATGCAGCCAGTTAGAATGCGCTCCACGGTGCTGTAAAAATTTGTGAGTGTCTTTGGTGACATACCAAATCTCATCAAAGTCCTAATGTTGTGTTTTGCTGTTGTTCTATCTTCATTGTAACTGCATCGCTATATTGGGTACGGGATAGATCCTCCAAGATGTTGACACACTAGAATATACTCAGTAAGTTGTATTTTTAACCTGTATTTTTCACATACATAGTGTTAGACTCCACCTACTGGTGGCAATCAGGGCCGCCCCAAAAAAAGATTCAAAGACAATCTGAAATCGTACATCAAATGGGCAGACCTCCAGCCTCGACAACTTGAGGTGTCCACAGCCGACAGGGCTGCGTGGCGGGCCCTGACCAGGAAAGCTGCATCTGACTTTGAGGATGACCGAAATCAGCGCCTTGCAGCAGCATGAGACCGACGCCACAAAGCTGTGTATGTACCTGTTCTAACAACCGCCATTCCATGTCCAACCTGCAACCGCATGGGTGCTTTGGGCTTCGGGCTCCGAAGTCACATGTATCCACAGATGACTGCACAACGTTTAGTCTTCCTCGGACCCCGAGAGACAACCACCACCACAGGTGGCAAAGTAATATAATGGTTTATCACCTTTTCATTCTTCATTAGCTAAGTGGTAAACATGTTATGCCTCAGGAATGTGGGTTTTTATTGGTACAAAAGTGTCAGCTTCTACAAAGATGACCATCTGGTCTTTGTCTTTTCCTAAGGTTCTTACCTTTAGTTTCATATCCTGTGATTCTGTTCCTTTGATTAAACTTTAAATAAACAATCGCAAAGCAACAAGCTTTCACTCATTCTTGGATTCCTAAAAGAACCTGTGCATCGATAATTTTGGCATCACGAACAGGACGGTCATGAGAGAGTTTGAAAATTCTTTATACAAAGAAGGAACTTTTAGTGCAGCCCTAACAGGAGGTAAGAACATCCTCCATTCCTGAATTCTCCGATAAATGGTCTGATGCTGCTTCAGTACACCATCTGAACTAAGTTTAAGAGTGAGAAGAAAACTCTATTTTAATTTGTTATTTGTGGCAGATCTGTGCTAAAATATTTTGGGTTGAATCTAATTTGTGCACAGCTCTATTAAAATATTTCAGGCTGGCTTTATTTAATTTTTGGGTCAATGCTATTTTGGGCACAGCTCTATTTCAGGCTGTAGGCTCTATTTTGGGTGTAACTCTGTAATTATATTCTCCATTGTAACTGGGTTGCCATCCTAATAACTACGATTGAGAACACACTGAAACTATGGCCAAAGTTGAGAAAAAAGCTGCAAAATCTCCAGCTGTAAGAGAACCGATAACTGAGGGCTTCACTGCTTACTTGAAGGGGTATGAACTTGATGTGATTAACAAAAAAAAAATCCAGAAGAAATGTGCTTTTGATGTCAGGTTTTGTGAAAATTGGCTTATGAGTGATGTTGAAAGGACATGGAATAAGATCAGAAAATGTGGTCCGGGAAATCAAAAACTGGCTGGACTCTGGCAGTGGTGGAGGCAGATACAATAGGGTCTTTTAAAAGACCTTTAGATAACTTAGAAAAATAGAGGGCTATGTGGTTGGGTAATTCTAGGCGGTTTCTAGAGTAGGCTACATGGTCGGCACAACATTGTGGGCTGAAGGGCCTGTAATGTGCTGTAGGTTTCTATGTTCTATTATCAGAGCTAAGAAAAAGTGAGCTACAACACCAAATAAATGACTAATCATTTGGGGGTAAAGGAAGAAAGGTGCAGCATGCTGAAGGAACAGTAAAAGGTCTAACGAATGAATCTCAGCATTAACTGAGAATAAGTAAACAGTATGTAAAGTATATCTTTATCGACAGGCACTATTCAGAGTGAGACAAAGCTGTACCGCACAGCAGGGACCTTCGGTGGGTGGTTCTGTCAACCCAGTGGACGGTGTGGAACAGAGCCAACACTAAATAGGCCCAAAAACAATGCCATCTTGGGAACTCCAAGGAACTGCAAAATGGATACAACACTGACTCCACAGAGACCTCTGGTGACTCCAGTGATGGTGACAGTAAGAGGTCCAGCAACCATGTCACGACTTGCTCCGATAAAAGCTGAGGGAGTGAAAGCATGCAAGAATGACAACAGGAATTATGAAAGGAGACAGGAAGTTTAACATCAACCACCAAACCCAGAAAAAAGTTGACAAATGGTCCAAAGAAATTCCACATTCTGAAAAAGGAGGTTTAAAGACTTGGGCTGAACTTTAATGAATTAAGAACATATAAAAAATTGCATCCATATGAAGGCATTCAAATTTTAGCTACCATAATGTCTTCTCAGCTAATAAGACAGTTGATACATCAAGTTGAGGATGGTATAGATGAGGATAAACAGAATTTGCCAGGTAGTTAGGATGCAATTGAGAAATGGTTGGAAGAACAAGCTCCAAAACAGATTGATTGGAAGAAAGTACTTTGTACTTGATTGCAAACAAAAGGCTTCAGAGGATGTTTCTGAATATGAAGACCACTATAGGACAGCTTGCACCAGCTACACAGGAGTTCCAGGAATAACTGAAGATAATATTGAAGAATCCACATATGGCCTCTCCAAGTCGACCTTCATGGATGGCTTGAAACCAGGTGACGCCAATGGAAGTTAACAAAAGCAAATTAGAGTGAAACTGCCATTTCCCATGGTGATCTGTTGCAAACTGCCAAATGTGGAGTCAGATATTGAAGTCTGAATAAGATCAGTACAGATGAACCAACTGTCTACACCTGCTAACCAACAGAACAAGTGGAACTGGAATTCATAGTAATCTCAGACCAGGCTATAAAATAATACGTCAATTCTGTGGTAGAAAAGGACATTGGACTAAAAATTGTTGGCATAGGAAACTAAGTTCAACCATAACAACAATTTCAGCCACAGATTCAACTACAGGCTCAACTACAATTTTACCCGATGAATATGGTGCCAGTGAACAATTCGACCAAGGATAACGTCCTCTAGATGGGTCAGGAAACTACTCCTGTTATGCTTTTTTCTTTCAAAAGTGGCTCTGCTACTGTTGGAGCATGTGACCTACATTTTAATGGCGTGCTTTTGGACTAACTGAGTGATCTGGCACTCTGCTGTCTCTGAGGGTGTTTGGTGAGGTTTCGGGGAAAACGTGCAGCCTGGAGGCCCAAGATCAACTCCATTTCTCACCAATTAAGGCATTGAGGAAGACTGAAATCATCAAGGTGAGAGCAGAATGCGAGTGGGTGTTCAGCGCCGTCTACCAGCCCTTGATCGCTGCTGGTAGAGGAAGGTGTCTGTATGTGATGGTCTCTCTCTCCCTTGATGCTGTCAGAGGATGGTGCTGGCGTCCTGGGTCTTGGGGAAGGTTTAATTGGTTATAGATTTGTTATAATATTTCCTATTTCCGATCACTCCTTTTTTTGTTGCTATTTTGCGTGATTTTGATCAGGGCAACTACAGATAATGAACGGCACAGCACTAGAGTGAACTAGAACTGAGCTGAAACTGAATATGGGTTGGTCTTCTATATTTTTGATTTTTGTTCTTTTTCTTCTTTTGCACACCGGAGGGGGGGGGGTCAGATGTTTTCTTTGAACGGGTTCCATGGTTTTTCTTTGTTTTGTGGCTGTCTGTGAAGAAGACGAATCTGAATTATATACTGCATACATACTTTGATAATAAATGTACTTTGTACTTTGAAGTTCATTTACAAGGTCAACAGCAAGTGCAATCCCCCACCTCTGAAAGAACAGGAAATTTTGATCTGATGGCACAACTTCAAGCTACAATTTCAGACGCAGTGGACAGGTGGTCAAGGTCGCAAAAATGACCAGGCCCTTCCCCGCAGCCCTTGTTTGTCTTGATGGAGTAAGAATCAGGCTTATATGTTAAGTTATTAGTTGGAAATGAATGTATTGAATTCTTACTGGATACAGGAGCAGAACTAACATGATGATGATGATGACATCGACTCAGACCTGAGAGGCCACCGTTGGGCACTTTCATGCCTTACGAGGCGCAGTTCGAAAGGCTGTGTGGGGCGCCACTCCTCGCACAGACATTTCGCAGTATTATTTTACGAGGCGGAGTTGCGAGCTCGACATCAACGCAGCGCGGATGGAGAGCACGCACGGGGGCGGTCTGTCACTGGATCGAACCCGGGAACCTCCGATCTCTAGCCCGGCGCTGATCTCACTGTGCCACCAGCCAACCAGTGCATGCATAACCAAGTCTGTTGCCCAAAAATGCAACGTGTCATTGACTACCATCTGTAAATGTGCACATGGTGCTGGAGGACAGGGAATAGAGTTAATCAAAAGCAGACCAGTTGAAGTCCTCAGCCATGAATAATACAATTCTGGATGGGACACATCTCACAGCCTCTTCTTGGAATGGATCTCCTAGTAACTTCAAACTCCGCTCTTGAATTCATGGAGGGTAAAATTATCTGGAATCTCACGTGGCTGGAAAAATCAGAATTAACCAGTCATTCCATATGTCACAGTTGAAAATGACACAGCCTGCTGGAAATCGATGGATCCTGTGAAGTTTACTGGAAGATGCCTCCTAGTACCAAGAAATATCCTCTAAGCAGAACATCTGTAGAAGGCATCGCATCTATTGACAATCAGCTGCAGGAGCGAGGGATTCTTGTCAAGACACATAGCCCATCGAACAGTGCAGTCTGGCCTATCAAGAAGGCGAATGGTACTTGGAGACTGACAGAATCGCCAATCATTGGATTGACAAGTTAAGCCCTCCGGTAGCAGACATTAAATCACAGCTATTGATATGGCCAATAGTTTCTGATCAGTACCACTAGCCATGGTACTGTGGTACTAGACTGTCAGGCTTTTACAGTTGATGGTCAACAATATCAGAGTACGAGGCTACCACAAGGACTTGACAATAGTCCCACTGTTTACCAGATGGCCTTGAGACAACATCTAAGGGACTTTCCAGGCACTGACTCAACTGTCATACAACATGTGGATGATATTTTGATTGCCTCCAAGGTTGCAGATCAGGATGAACAATATAATGTACTTCATTTGCTTGATTATCTAGCCTTCAAGGGACACAAAGCAAACCAGGACAAGGTACAATTTCCTCGAGGCAAATGAGAAATCACTAAAGATCGTTCAAAGGCCGTTACATCAGCAAAACCACCTACAACAGCACAGCAACTTCGAACATTTATGGTTTGTGTAACTAAGATAGAGCATTCATATGCTGGAACAGCTCAACCTGTCACTGCTCAGCTGAAAGGCAGCAAGTTCCTCGATGACCCTGTGACTCTTAGTGAAGAACAGATGGAAGCTTTTCAAACTTTAAAGGTGATATTAAGTACTGCACCTACATTAGGAGTCCATTTGAAGTGGTGACGAGACAACCTATGTCACTACCAGAAGTTATCGATCTCAGCGAGGCTGGTATACACATTATGGCAGACAGTTTAGTTGATAATTTGTGAAACAAGCCTGAGCTGTTCAGTCTATTTCCATAAGACCATAAGACAAAGGAGCAGAAGTAGGCCATTTGGCCCATTGAGTCTGCTCCGCCATTTTATCATGAGCTGATCCATTCTCCTATATAGTCCCACTCCCCTGCCTTCTCACCATAACCTTTGATGCCCTGGCTACTCAGATACCTATCAATCTCTGCCTTAAATACACTCAATGACTTGGCCTCCACTGCTGCCCGTGGCAACAAATTCCATAGATTCACCATCCTCTGACTAAAAAAATTTCTTCGCATTTCTGTTCTGAAAGGGCGCCCTTCAATCCTTAAGTCATGCCCTCTCGTACGAGACTCCCCCATCATGGGAAACAACTTTGCCACATCCACTCTGTCCATGCCTTTTAACATTCGAAATGTTACTATAAGGTCTCCCCTCATCCTTCTAAACTCCAAGGAATACAGTCCAAGAGCGGACAAACGTTCCGCATATGTTAACCCTCTCATTCCCGGAATCATTCTAGTGAATCTTCTCTGTACCCTCTCCAACGTCAGCACATCATCCTCTCTGTACCCTCTCCAACGTCAGCACATCAATCTTCTCTGTACCCTCTCCAACGTCAGCACATCATCCTCTCTGTACCCTCTCCAACGTCAGCACATCAATCTTCTCTGTACCCTCTCCAACGTCAGCACATCATCTTCTCTGTACCCTCTCCAACATCAGCACATCATCTTCTCTGTACCCTCTCCAACGTCAGCACATCAATCTTCTCTGTACCCTCTCCAACGTCAGCACATCATCTTCTCTGTACCCTCTCCAACGTCAGCACATCATCTTCTCTGTACCCTCTCCAACGTCAGCACATCATCTTCTCTGTACCCTCTCCAACGTCAGCACATCATCTTCTCTGTACCCTCTCCAACGTCAGCACATCATCTTCCCTGTACCCTCTCCAACGTCAGCACATCATCTTCCCTGTACCCTCTCCAACGTCAGCACATCATCTTCTCTGTACCCTCTCCAACGTCAGCACATCATCTTCTCTGTACCCTCTCCAACGTCAGCACATCAACAGGTTTTTGCTGCTTGGAGTGGCCCATCGGATGGAGGACACGCACTGGTTTCTGGCGAGTATGTCCTGGTCAAGAAACCACATAAGGAACCACTGGGAGCGCAGTGGGAAGCTCCTTACCAAGTACTGTTAATTACCTTTCAGCAGTCATGGTAGAAGGTAAAAATAAGTGGATACACGCCAGCCAGTGCAAGTGAGCCAAAGTGACACCAGATCAAGACAAGTGCTGTGAGAATACTCCAAGCAAGTTGATAATTATTGGACATTACAGATGTTATTTTGATGTTTGTTGTTGTTATACATTTACCTACTTCCCCTACTGGTATTATACAACTGAAGTACTTACTGATGACTCTTAAGTAAATACTTTAAGTTTTTCTGCCTCGGAGTTTTCAGATGTAATGATTTAGAATCAATGGAGGAATTGTTGGAATCAGTTTTTTAATGTTTTTAGTAAGGTATTAGTTGAATTGATAACGTTTTCAGCAAGATTGAATTTGAAGTTTTTACTAATACAATCTCTGTAGTTTCAACCTGTATTTTTCACATGTGGTGTTAGACTCCACCTACTGGTGGCAAAACGATATAACAGTTATGTAACGTTAATCACCTTTTCATTTTTCATTGGCTTAGTGTTAAGCAATCTGGATTGAGTGTGTTCTATTGGCCCTTTGCTAACATCAGGAATGTGGCTTTATCTTGGTATAAAAGTGTCGGTTTCTGCAAAAATCACCATCTTGTCTTTGTCTTTTCCTGCTCTTCCCTTTAGCTTCACATGCTCTGTATCTGTTCTTTTGTTGAAACTTTAAATAAGCGATCATAAAGCAACATTTTTACTCATTCTTGGATTCTTAAAAGAACTTGTGCATTGAAAAATCACCAAATCCAACAAGGCTCTTCACCCAACCGGCACATGCTGTCCAAGATGCCAATTTAACCACAAGAGATTCTATCATCGCTCTGAAATCCAGCACAGGAACTGGCCCTTCAGCTGACAATATTGGACTATACTAATTAAGATCATCTTTTCTGCCCATGCAGTGTCCACGTCTCTCCATTCCCTGCACATCCATGGGCCTGTTTACAAGGCTCTTAAACACCTTTATCATATCTGCCTCCACCACCATCCCGGGCAGCGTGATCCGCAGACACATCACTGAGTAAAAAAAATTGCCTTACACATTTCCTTTGAACATACCCCCTCTCACCCTAAATGCATGTCCTTGGGAAAAAGATACCATCTGTCTACTCTATCTGCCTCTTATAATCTTATAAACGTCTATCAGATCTCCCGTCAGCCTTTCCGCTCCAGAGAAAACAACCCAAGTTTGTCCAACCTCTTCTTGTAGCTCACGCCCTCTAATCTAGGCAGCATCCTGCTGAATCTGATAAACACAAGGGTGTCTGCAGATTCTGGAAGTTCAGAGGAAAACACACAAAATGCTGGAGGAACTTAGCAGGTCAGGCAGCATCTATGGACGTGAATAAACAGTCGATGTTTCTGGCTGAGACCTTTCCGGAAAGGAAGAGGCTGGAAGCCAGATTAAGATGTGGAAGGGGGAGAAATAAAAGCTGGAAAGTGAGAGGTGAAGGGAGGCTTGGATGAAGTGAGACGATGAAAGGTGATAGGTTGATCAGGTGAAGGGCTGAAGCAGAAGAAATCTGATCAGAAGAGAATGGACCATGGGAGTAAGGGAAGGAGGTGGGGCATCAGAGGAAGATACTTGCCCCCCTACCATATCCACTGAGAGCTCGTTCAATATATGGGTCACCCTCTGCATGTTAAAGTTGCCCCTCAGATTCCTTTTAAATTTCCCCACCCTTGTCCTAAACCTGTGCCTTCTAGTTCTTGACTTCTGAATCCTGGAAAAAAATGTACCCTATTATGCCCCTCATGATATTCTATACCTCTGTAGGATCACTCCTTAGTCTCCTGTGCTCCAATAATAAAATCTTTGCCAGCGCAATCACTCACAATACAGATTAAAGAAAGATTAGCTTTATTTGTCACATGTGCAATGAAACATCGAAACATACAGTGAAATGTACTCCTGTGTCAATGACCAACACAGTCCGAGGATTGTGCTGGGTGCAGCTGGCATATGTTGCCATGCTTCCAACACCACAATAACATGCCCACAACTCACTAACCCTAAACTGCAGGTCTTTGGAATGTGGGAGGGGAAACCAGAACACCCAGAAGAAACCCACACATTCATGGGGAGAACGTACAAACACCTCACAGACAGCGGTTTGAATTGAACATACGTCACTGGCACTGTAACGTGTTATGCTAGCTGCTAGTTAACGTAGCTCAGGCCCTTGAGTCCTGGCAACATTTGTGTGAAGCAAAATTTAGATGGAATGAATGGGAAAGAGCCATAATTCTCGATTATTACATCCGCCTATCTTTGGCCTCAGGCATCTTCTGACCTTCAATTAAAGAGATCGACATTCCTTTACAATATAGGAGGCCACAAGTGAACACTAGATCTTATTTCCCCACTAATTTTCTCCTGTAATTTGGTGTGGCCAAATGGTTAAGGTGTTCGTCTAGTGATTTGAAGGTCGCTAGTTCGAGCCTTGGCTGAGGCAGCGTGTGTGTCCTTGAGCAAGGCACTTAACCACACACTGCTCTGCAACGCCACTGGTGCCAAGCTGCATGGTCCTAATGCCCTTCCCTTGGACAACTTTGGTGGCGTGGAGAGGGGAGACTTGCAGCATGGGGCAACTGCTGGTCTTCCATACAACCTTGCCCAGGCCTGCACCCTGGAAACCTTCCAAGGCGCAAATCCATGGTCTCATGAGACTAACGGATGCCTATATAAATCTATTCCAGTAACACTCTTATCAAGTCCCCTCAGATTCTATGGCTAACCTACACAATTGGGCAACTTACAGCAACAAATTATCTACTAACATAAGAAATAGGAGCGGGTGTCGGCCAACTGACCCATCGAACCTGCTCCACCACCCGATAAGATCATGACTGATCTGGCCATGGACTCAGATCCTCCTACCCCAGAACCCCTGGTGTGCAAAAATCTATCGAACAATGTATTAAATATATTTCATGAGGTAGCCTCTACTGCTGGGTAGAGGGGTGGGGATACGTCTCTACCAAAGGAGGTAGCCTTCAGGTCACCCTTGGGCAAGATATAGCACCTACCCAGCCGCCCTGCACCCGATCAGGGACACGTGAAGCCATTGGGGCAGATGGTGGACGGTCATATGAGCAGCCGGAGCATATCACAAGTCCTGGTTATGAGACCGCTGACACCAGGCAGACAATCTCTGAAGAGTATTGATAATGGATGGGATCACTCGTCTTGTAAAGACACTGCCCAGAAAAAGGCAATGACAAATCTCTTCTGTAGAAAAATTTGCCAAGAACCATCAAGGTCATGATCGCCTACGTCATACAACATGGTGCATAATGAATGAACCAGCCACCACTGCTTCCTCGGGCAGAGAATTCCACAGATTCACTACTCTCTGAGAAATTTAGTTCCTCTGTCTTAAATCTATTCCCCAGAATCTCGATACTACGTCCTCTAGTTTTCATCTTACTCAGTAGTGGAAACAACCTTCCTGTTTATGTATATATTTGTATAAGATCCCCTCTCATTCCTCTGAATTTCAGCAAGTATCGTCCCAGGTAACTCAATCTCACTTCATAGAGTAACCCACTCATTTCCAGAATCAACCTGGTGAACATCCTCAGCACAGCCTTCAAAGCCAGTATATCTTTCCTCAAGTAAGGAGACCAAAACTGCATGCAGTACTCCAGATGCGACCTCACGAATACCCTGTACATAACCTCCCTGTTCTGAAATTCAATCCCTTTAGGAATGAAGGTCAATATTCCATTTGTCTTCTTGATAACCTGTTGGACCTGGAAACCAACCTTTTGTGATTCATACACAGGAGAGAGATTTCAAAAGGGACCAGAGAGATTAACTTCCTCACACAGAGGGAAGGCGCTGCCAGAGGAAGGGGTCAAGGAAAGTACAATTGCAACATTTAAGAAGTAGTTGGACAGATATGAGGTCCCTGAATAGGTGAGAGGCATCTGGACAGGTAAAGAGCATCTGCAGAGGGTTCCTATCAGTGGGACCCAGGGAAGATGTGAAGAATCAGAGATTGAGTATGAACAAGCAACAACACAAAATGCTGGAGGAACTCAGTGGGCCAGGCAGCATCTATGGAAAAGAGTATAGATGACGTTTCGGGCCAAGCCCCTTCATCAAGACAAACCATGAAATATAATTTTTAAAAAAGTGAACAAACCAGAGGGCCATAGGGAACCCAGCTCACTAGTGGCAGCTCAATTTGAACCTGGAGCCACAACTCAATCCAGTTACATCCATTCAGCCTATCAAGAGAGGGTGCAGAGGAGATTCACCAGGATGCTGCCTGGATTAGAGAGCACATTTTATGGTGATAGGTTAAGCGATCTAGGGCTTTTTGGAGTGAAGGAGGATGAGAGGTGACTTGTTAGAGGTTTACAAGATGATAAAAGGTATAGATTGAGTAGACAGCCAGATTTTTTTCCTAGAGTGGAAATGGCTAAAATGAGGGGGCATAATTTTAAGGTGATTTGAGGAAAGTATTGGTGGGGTGGAGGATGTCAGAGATAGGTTTTTTACACAGAGAATGGTGGGTGCATGGAACGTGCTACCGGGGCAGTGGTGGAGGAAGATATATTAGAGACATTTAAGAAACTCTTAGACAGGCACATGGATGATAGGAAAATGGAGGGCCATGTAGGAGGGAAGGGTTAGATTGACCTTGGAGTAAGTCATTGTCATTAAGTCAGCATGCTGCTTACTGTATACTGTACTGTTTACCTGTGCTAAATGCATCTTGAATGATATTTTATTAAATTATTTATGGTAATACTTTATATGCTCTGTGTGCTATATGATTTATGGCTGCACTGTGGAATGTTGTTTTGTTTGGTTGTATATATGAAAAGTTAGATAGCAATAAATTTAAACAAACTTGAACTTAAAGGGTCAGCACAGCACTGTGGGCTGACGGGTCTGTACTGTGCTTCTTGTTCTATATGAAAGTGCTCTATGATTTCGGACACCTTGATTCCGTCCACCCCATTCTATGCCTCCCCAGCAGTACAGGCTCCACTCACCAGATACTCGAAGACCAGTGTGAGGGATTTCTCTGTGTGGATGATGTCGTGAAGCGTTACAATGTTGGCGTGTTTGAGATCCTTCAGCAGCGACACTGGCAGGGAGAGAGCAGAAGGAGCTACTGAATCCGTGCCGTGCACCAGGAAACACCAGCCCGCACAGCGCAAAGCGTGTCCAAGACGAAGAAGCGGGCAGGAAAAAAATTCATGCCTTACAAGCTGGGATGTCATCAGTGGGTCCCTGTGGTGGGACTGCATGGAACATAGAAGATCCTGCAGCAAGCTCAGTGTTATTGGCAGGGTGTGACTGTAACTAGGGGTGTGGAGATGGCTACTGTATGGGACACGGAAGATCCTGCAGTGTTATTGGCAGAGTGTGACATTAGCTAGGGGTGCGGATACGACTACTCTATGGGGCATAGAAGATCCTGCAGCGAGCGCAGTGTTATTGGCACAGTTGGGGTGTATGGGGTGTCAGGGAGGGGTAGCACCTCTGGTGGGGGAACATGTCGCATCCTTTTCAAGGCAGTTAGTCCACCTTTGGTCCCCACCTGGCACTCAGCTCTCACCTGTGGCTCCTCGTAGCTGTTTGCATGTGACAGCGGCCACACCCCAGGCAACGGCTTCGACAAGCTGGCTAAACCAGGTGAGTGTAGCCGACGGGTCTCAAACCCTCGGTGAGATAGGGAGTTGTCTATCCCAGCATGTGAAGACAGACTCCGGCGAATTGAGCGAACAAGACCAATGGAAGATCCAACCGTCAAGAAGACGGTCTCTGCAAGCGTCGTGGAACGTGTAGAGCAGGACTAGACACAGAAGACGTCCTGGTCATCCACTGCGCCTAGTCCCATCTCCAGCCGTCTCGACTCTGTCTTGCCACTGGATCCAGATGGCAATTGGGAAGAGTGAGTGAGGCTGACGCTGCGCAACTCTCCCTCACTTAAATCCAAATCATGCACTTGTCTCTACACTATCATAATGGTGTCGAGGTCCTCATCGGCGTTGACGATGGATGAACACTGACTGGCAGATTATGACTGCAGCTAGGAGATGGCTATTGTATGGAACACTAGATGAGGGGTGTGGGGGGCTCAGGCAGAGGTACTGCACTAGAGAGTTGAATGACGTTGTCAGGAAAGATGTGGTGCAACTGGACGTGCCATTTGATGAAGCCCAGCCAGCAAGGAGGGAGGGGAGAGGTGTAACACCATGTACCTTCCCTGATGGCAGTGCAGGGAGCTCCCTCCTCGTGCTCCAGTCGGATCTCCTTCAGCGCCACCAAGTTATCCGTCAGCTTACTCCTCCCCTTGTACACCGTTGCATAGGTGCCCTTCCAACGTGGAGAGGTGAGGAAGAGAGGGGCAGGGGGTTAGGTGAGAGTGGGAGAGAGAGGGTGAGGGATGGAAAATGAGGGTAAGGGTAGGAAGGAGCAGGAGGGGTGAGAGGGGGAGGGAGGGGGTTAGAGGGGGAGGGAGGGGGTGTGAGGGGAAAAGAGAGAGGGAAGGAGAGAGGAAGAGGAAGGGGGGCAGGGCGATGGAAGGATAGCAAAGTGGTGTGGGAGGGGAAGAGAAGGAGAAGGAGGGGTGGGAAGAGAAGGAGAAGGAGGGGTAGGGAGAGAGGGATATAGAGAGAGAGTGCATGAGATCAATTGACTGACAGCAGGAAAATGACTATGCATGGAGAGGATGAGTATCTGAACAAGATGGCTCCAGGATGGTCCGATATACTGTGTTACAGGAAGACCGTGGCTGCTCTTTAACCTGCCAGCAGGAGATAGATTTTATCCCCTCTGCTCATTTGTGAAATGCGAGTACTGGGGACTGCCATGGTGTGGAAGGCCATCCGACTCAGGGTGGCCAAACAGCAAATCACAAGCAGCTCTGTAATTTACATCCCCCATCCACCACATACACTCAATGTAGAGCAGGAATACTGATCAGGCAGCAGGGGTCTCAGGCACACAGGACCAGGGGCCTGAGGAGACATTGGCTAAAGAGGTTGTGCAGATGGAGAACTGATGACATGTGCTGAAGGGCCTTTGAAAACTCTTTTACCAAGGCACAAGTTGGAATTTTCTGTCATAGGTTACAAGATGGGCCTGGGACAGAGATATTGCATCTGAAACACCAAAGGATTGGGTGTCGAGCTCTTACCTCACCGAGCTTGTCCAGTTTAACGTAGGTCTCCAGCTTGCCAAATCCGATTTCTGACTGCAGGGTGAGAAAGGGACAAGTTTAGGAGATGACAACCTCCCCTGTGGCATCACAGTGAAACCTGGCTGCTGCATTGAACAGCATAGCACAGTACAGGCCCTTCGGCCCGCAACATTGTGCCAATCTTTTAACCGACTCCATGATTTAAGACTTTAAGATTTAAAACTTGTAAGAACCACTTGGTTCTTGAAACAACCAGCAAAACCTTCATCACTACAGTTTAGCAACACTTTGAGCTCTTTACACAATAATGGTTTTTTTTGTTCTAATTGTGTTCTTTTTTTTATGAATACATGAAAGCCTCCCAAGCATCCAAGACATTTTCAAGGAGTGATGCTTCAAAATGACACCCAGGCATTAAAGACTCCCATCACCCAGGAGATGCCGTCTTCTCATTGCTACCATTGGGTAGGTAGTACAAGAGCCTGAAGACACACACTCAATGATTCAGGAACAGCTTCTCCCCCTCTGTCATCCGATTTCTGAATGGACAATGAACCCACAAACACTACCTCACTACTTTCTTTTTCTTTTTGCAATACTTATTTAACTTTTTAAATATATAATTCTTACTGTAATTGACAATTTTTTATTATGTATTGCAATGTATGCTGCTGCATAACAACAAATTTACATAACATATGCTGGTGCTAATAAACTTGATTCTGATGTTAATCAATGGTTTTCTTGTGAACATTGCTTATCTGATGTTTGGTGCCTGTGATGCTGCTGTTGCACCTGTGCATACATGGACTTGTACAGTTGACAATAAACTCCAGTTTGATCAATCTGACACTTAACTATTATATATCCTTACATGTTTCTGTCATCTATGTACCTATCTAAGAGTCTCTTAAATGCCCCTAAGGTATCAGCCTCTACCACCACCCCTGGCAGCATGTTCCACACATCCACTACACTCTCTGTGTAAAAACACCTGCCTCTGACATCCCCTCCAAATGAAAAGCATGTCCTCTAGTACTGGCCACTGCCATCCTGGGAAAAAACACTGGCTGTCCACTCTATCTATACCTCTTATCATCTTTCATCAAGCTGTCTCTCATCCTCCTCCGCTCCAAAGAGAAAAGTCCTAACCTACTCAACCTTTCTGCATAAGACATGCTTTCTAATCCAGGCAGCATCCTTGTAAATCTCCTCTGAACCCTCTCTAAAGCTTCTACATCCTTCCTCTAATAAGGTGACCAGAACTGAACTTATGCTCCAAGAGTGGTCTAAACAGGGCTTTATAGAGCTGCAACATTACCTTATAGCTCTTGAACTCAATCTTCCAACTAACAAAGGCTAACTCACCTCATGTCTTGTCAACCACCCCATCAACTTGTGCAGCAACTCTGAGGGATCTATGGACACAGTGAAGTTTCCATCACATACTCCCAGATTTCCAGGATCAGACACAGAAACTCCCTTGACACCATCCCATCACACACTCACAAGGTGTCTAACAGTCTCATAAATGTCCCTATTGTCACTACTATCCTGGGTAGCCTGTCCCAGAAAGCCACCACTCTCCGTAAAAACCTACCCTACATCCCCACTGTACTTTCCTCTAATCACGTCAATGTTTTGCCCCTTGCATTAGCAATTTCAGCCCTGGGGAAAAGGTCTCTATCTATCCCTTTTATGATCTTGTATACCTCAATCAAGTCACCTCCCATCCTTTTTTGGTCCAGTGAGAAAAGCCCTAACTCACTTAACCTATTCTCATAAAACATGCTCTCTGATGCAGACAGCATCTTGGTAAATCTCCTCTGCACCCTCTCCAAAGCTTCCACATCCTCCCTATAATGAGGTGACCAGAACTGAACACAACAATCCAAGTGTGGTTTAACCAGGGTTAAAACTGTAACATTACCTCACAGCTCTTTAACTTGACAGCATTAGTCACACTTCAGCCTTTGGGAAAGAACTTCACCGGTGGCTAACATTGAAGCAAATACCTTGGCAAGAGCCTCTGCTATTTCCTCCCCAGCCTCCCACAAAGTCTCTTCAGCAACCAAGATTTTTTGCTCAGTAGGCACAGAGGAGAAATAGAACATGGAACATTACAGCACAATACAGGCCCTTCAGCCTGCAATCTTGTGCTGACCTTTTAACCTACTCCACAATCAATCCGACCCTAAATTGGTGCTAAACTGCATTAGTCTCTGCCATTCCTTTGGATTCATCAGCTGCGTGGACAACATGTGTATGTGTGTGCTGCTTGGGCAACAGTTTGCTCTCCACATTGTACCGTCCTGGCTTGCATATCCTGGAAACCAGAATGCAACATTCATTGTTGACCCTAACCAACTGAGGCCTCATCATCCCCAAAGGGATCACACTAATAAAGATATCTTTCTCCCCCTCTCGGCTTTTCATAGGGATCACTCTCTTCGTGATTCCCTTGTCCATTCATCTTCCTCCCCACCACTGATCTCCCCCACTGGCACTTAGCCCTGCAAACAAGACAAGAGTTACACCTGTCCCTACACCTCCTCCCTGACCACCATTCAGGCTCAGGAAACAGTTCTTCCAGAAGAGGTGACACTTCACCTGCAAACCTCTTGGGACCGTCTGCTATATCCAGTGCTCCCGATGCGGCCTCCTCTACATCAGTGAAACCCAACATACATTGGACCGCTTTCTCAAGCAGTTCCACTCTGTCCACCGCAAAAGGGAAGATTTCCCGGTAGCCATCCATTTCAATTCTACATCCCATTCCTATTCTGATATGTCTGTCCATGGCCACCTCCACTGCCACTATGAGGCCACTCTGAGGTTGGAGGATCAACACCTCATATTCTATCTGAGCAGTGTCCAACCGACAGCATGAACTCCAATTTCTCTAACCTGGTAATTCCTCCCCCTCACCCATCTCTGTTTTTCCATTCCCCATTCTTACCCCTTCTTTTCTTCTCACCTGCCCATCACCTCCCTCTGGTCCCGCTGACCTCCTTTCCTTTTACGTATGGTTCACTCTGCTCTCCGAACAGATCCCTTCTTCTTCAGTCCTTTACCTCTTCCACCTATTGTCCCCCAGCTTCTCAACTCATTCCATCCCATCCACCCACCATCCCTCCCATCTACCTCAGCTACAGTACTGTGCAAAAGTCTTAGGCACCCTAGCTATATACGTGTATGACGTTGTACAGTACTGTATCAGTTGGCAGCTTGTACTTCTCCACACTTTCTATTCTGCTTTCTGCCCTGTCTTTCCAGTCCTGATGAAAGATCAGCCCAAAATGTCGACCGTCTTTTCCCCTCTGTGGATGCTGCCTGACCTGCTGAGTTCCTCCAGCCTTTTGTGTGTGTTGCCCTGGATTTCCTGGATCTGCAGAGTCTCTTGTGTTTATGATTTGCTTTTCTTACTGGTCGTTGCAGGTCCCCAGCGGGCGGTTACTCACCAGCGAGACCCTGCGTAGCCGACGGCTGAGCGGCTTGTCGAAGGGGGGGCTGTTCATGGCAAACTTCTCCAGGTATCCCTCAGGCAGCCGGATGTCCGCAGGCAGAGACAACCTCTTATTGATATCCTGGTGAGCAGAGGGACAGGTAATCATGCCGGTCCGACTGAAGCACCTACATTTAATCAACTGGCTTGGTGCTGGGATAGGAACACTGCAACCACAGAAAATATTACTCAGTGCGTAACCCTGCTGTCCATGACTGTAAGTGTGAGACAGGATGGTGTGAAGGGAGCTCCATTATGTGTCAAACCCTGGATGTGTGAGACAGGATGGTGTTGAGAGAGCTCCACTCTGTGACAGACCCTGGGAGTGTGTGATGGGACTGTGCGGAAAGGGCTTCACTCTGTGACTGACCCTGGGAGTGTGTGATGGGACGGTGTGGAGGGAGATTCACTCTGTGTCTGACCCCGGGTGTGTGTGATGGGACGGTGTGGAGGGAGATTCACTCTGTGTCTGACCCCGGGAGTGTGTGATGGGACAGTGTGGAGGCAGCTTCACTTTGTGACTGACCCCAGGAGTGTGTGATGGGACGGTGTGGAGGGAGCTTCACTCTGTCTCTGACCCTGGGAGTGTGTGATGGGACGGTGTGGAGGGAGATTCACTCTGTGTCTGACCCCGGGAGTGTGTGATGGGACAGTGTGGAGGGAGATTCACTCTGTGTCTGACCCCGGGAGTGTGTGATGGGACGGTGTGGAGGGAGATGCACTCTGTGTCTGACCCTGCGAAAGTGTGATGGGATGGTGTAGAGGAAGCTTCATCCTGTACCAGCAGCACTGCCACTGTTTCGTGGTTCTTTGACAGGACTGGGTGAGGGGAATCTGGCAGATGGCCTCCCCATACCTCAGTGGAGATCTTCCGGACGTTGTTGCGCATCCGTACCCGGACTGGGGACTGGACCTCATCGGAGGAGGTGGCAGATGCCTGGTCGCTCTCCCCATCAGAGCCCATCTTCAGGTCCTCATGGACGATCTCTACCAGTGAAAAGACGGTGTTTTAGAGGAGAGAGCGGGACAGGCGGGATACTGGCTCGCGCCCAGAATCTGTATTGCAAAGACTCCGCCTGTGGGGAGCAGCTGCTGGATGTGTATCCTAGCCCAAGCAGCAATTCGCATTCAGAACGACTGCTGACGTGTCTCTCAACGTTCTGTTTTAAGTGGGTCACCTACTTCTTTTCCCCCCACCAAATCATCTATCTCCCACCTCCCCAGGACATCAGACGCTCCACCTATTGATCCCACCAACTCTCCATATGGAAGGGTATAGAGAGGTCTAGGGGCAGGCCAGCCAACATGCCATGCAATCACGCACAGCGAGCTGCAGTGATAACACTGACAGCTCCACACCTGTGGCCTGCACCCTCCTATGCCCTGGTATAGGGTTCAAAGATGGGTCACTAGAAGGACCCCAGGAATTAAAGGATTAATATATTAGAAGTGTTTAATCGCTCTAGGTCTGTACTCGCTGGAGTTTAGGGTTAAGGTTTGTATTCATTTCTCGAGGACTAGAATATTAAAATAATAACGTAACACTGAGGCTTTGTAGAGAATTGGAGTATTCTGAGCAGTTTTGGGCCCCTTATCTAAGAAAAGATATGCTGGCATTGGAGAGAGCTCAGAGGAAGTTCACGAGAATGATTTTGGGAATGAAACGTGTTTGATGGCTCTAGGCCTGTACTCACTGGAGTTTAGAAGAATTGGGGTGGCGGGGGGGGAAGATTCTAACTGAAACCTATCAAATATTAAAAGGCCTAGATAGAATGGCTCAGCCTTAGAAGAGTGGGGTGACCCTTTAGAACACAAGACGAACTTCTTTAGCTAGGAGGTGGTGAATCTGTGGAATTCATTGCCCAAGACGGCTGTGGAGGCCGAATTGGTAAGGGTGTCACAGTTTACGGGAAGACGGCAGGAGAATGCTCTTACATCTTATGGACATGGAGCATGACACCAGGTCCTTCTGATCCAATGAAACTGTGCCACCCAATTACACCCAGGTGACCAATTAATTTACTAACCTGTACATCCTTGGAATGTGGGAGAAAATCCATACTGTCATGGGGAGAACGTACAAACTCGTTACTGAGAGCAGTGGGAATTGAACCCAGATTGCTGTGCTGTAACAGTGCCACACTAACCGCTATGTGGTTCCTTTAGGTTGTTATAGCCGGGGTGGTAATGGGAACAAGCTCCCACTACCTGTTAAGTGGTCCCAGTGGTGTGTGCCTCAAATAGCCTCAGACAACCAAGTCCAGCTCCTGGCCTTCACATGTGGCTTAACTACTAAGCCCAGAGGAACCGTTTCTACTGACAGGGGAAGGGGAAAAGGCAGATGACTGGTGCCTAAAACCAGTTGCTTTGGACAGATGGAGCTCGTCAGCCGTGGTCATCCAGGAGAAGGAAAACTCTGATCTCAAATCTCCGTTGCCTTGTGGCTATACACACTGATGGGAAAGGCTCCCGAGGGAAAAATCCGGAACTGGAAACCCTGAGGCAGTCCTATGTTGAGTTCAATGCTGACTGGCAACTCCTGTGACACCGCTGATGCCAAACTGTATCTGCTGCTGCCGTTCGTTTGGGCTCATCAGATGCATGGAGAGGGGTAGTTTGCTCTTTCATATTGTACTGCCTTGGCTTGCGTATCCAGGCAGCTAGGACACAACATCCATGGTCGACCCTGACCAGCGGAGGCATCACAATAAATGCTACGCTACTGTGCTGTCCTGTTAGTAAAACCAATACCACCCCCTCCCTCCCCGATTCATGTCAACTGTACGGACAGCTTTGCTCATGGTTCCCCTCTAGCGTCTCCCCTGGAGATTTTGCAGGTGACATGGTAGTGGGATGTCATATTCAGACCCTTGCTATTTACTGTATTTCTATCTGCATTTGCACAGTTTGTTGTCTTCTGTACTCTGGTTGATCTTTCATTGATCCTGTCTGTAGATTTATTGAGTATGCCCACAGGAAAATGAATCTCAGGGTTGTATATGGTGACATATATGTACTTTGATAATAATGTTTACTTTATTGATCCCAGACTTCGAGTATCCTCAGTGATTTGATAGAGGTACACATGATACCGAGGCATAGATCAAGTGGACAGGCAGACACTTTTTCCCTTGTGTGGAAATAGCTAACAAGAGAGAACATAGATTTAAGGTGATTGGAAGAAAGTGTTGGGGGGGGGGATGTCAAAAGTGGGTTTTTATACAGAGAGTGGTGGGCGTGTGAAATGTGCTGCTTGGGGTGGGGGAGACGCTTGAGGGGTGGTGGGAGAGGGTATGTGGAACGTGCTACCAGGGGTGGGGGGAGAGTGTAGGAGGGTGGGGATTGGTGTGTGGAATGTGCTACCAGGGGTAGGGGGAGAGGGCTTGTACTCTTCGATGTTTTTCATGTTCAATTCTGCCTCCTGGAAGACGTCCAGCCCCCATCTCAGTCTTAAGTGGCAGCCCGATGGGCTGTCCCAAGCCCAACTGCGGAAGGAGGGTTAGGCATGGGGCTAGCAATCCCATCCCGTAAAAATCCAGAGCTACAGAAACATCAACTGAAGCTCCAAAGACCTCATGCCAGGGAGAGGAAGACATTTGACGTTGTGTGGTGAAAGCAGAACCTTTCTATTGGCCCAGGACAGTGGACTCTGGTGAGTTGCTGACAGTGGCTTATATTCCAGTTGGGGGTGATGAGCTTCAGCGAGCAAGTGACGACTCATTCTGGAACTGTGCAGCCACATCATTCCACCCCACTGACAGATTTATGTTCTGCCCTAGGGTGGGAGGAACGACAGAGGTTGCTTAGCACCAAAACTGCTGTGCTGGAGTGCGGGAAGAGGGCACGGCCAATGGCGCTGGGAGTCTGATGCTCGAGTGGTTTACCTGCACGCAGACCCAAGCCGCCGCACATTCTCCTGTGGCCCTGAGGTGGCTGGGCTGAGCCAGTAAGTCAAGATTGCTAGCTTTCAAATTCCCCTCCCCACCCCACCACTCACTACACTCTTCATCCCCACCCCACCACAATGACCAGGTTAGGTGTCACCAACAACCTGACCGGCGGGGTAGTTCGAGACAAGCACGCAAGAGAATTATCATTTCAACGTCAACAAGTGTGTTCACCAAAGCGAACCTTAACAAACAATGGGATGTGTTTGAAAGGGTTCAGAAACCTTCAACCAGTTGACAACAGGCTCCGAGGCTTATCGAGACGGAGGGGATAATCACCTAGCGTGGTATTCCTCTGAAGGTGCGAGCTGAGGCTCCTGCCCACCACACTGTGGGGCCTCCGTATAGGCGGCTTTTTGAAACTGCCCGCGTACTGGTGAAGGAAGGAGTGCATGCTGTGGGACGTGGGGGGCCTCCCATTCTTCACCATGGGCTCTTTAAACCCAGCGAAGGAGGTCCAAAGAAAGAGAGAGAGAAAGAAAGAGAAAGGGGGAGGGGAAGAGAGGAAGAGAGCGAGCAAGAGAGAGAGAGAAAGAGGGAGGGAGAGAGAATGGGAGGAGAGGGAAAGAGGGAGAGAGAGAGAGAGAAGGAGAGGGAGGGAGAGGGGATAGGAGAGAAGGAAGAAGAGGTTGGGTAAGGGGGTCGGGAGAGGGGAGAGCAAGTGTGGAGAGGGGAGAGGGGAGAGCAAGTGTGGAGATGGGAGAGGGAGGGGGAGGGGAGAGGGAGGGAGGAGGGAAGAGAGAGGGAGGAGGGGAGAGAGAGGGAGGAGGGGAGAGAGAGGGAGGAGGGGAGAGAGAGGGAGGAGGGGAGAGAGAAGGAGGAGGGGAGAGAGAGGGAGGAGGGGAGAGAGAGGGAGGAAGGAAGGGAGAAGGAGGGAGAGAGGATGGGAGAGGGATAGGGAGGGAAGAAGGGGAGGGGAAGGGAATGGGGAGAGGGGAAAGTGGAGAGGAGAGGGTGGGGTGGAGAGGAGAGGAGAGGGAAAGGGGGTGGGGTGCAAATAGGATTGAGAGAGGGATGGAATAGGGGATGAGGGAGGCGACAGAGGGAATGAGAAGGTGAGAAAGTGGTTTAAGAGGAAGGTGAGAGAGAGGGGTTGTGAGAGAAAGAGAGGGATTACAGGTGAGAAGTGTGTGAGAGAAGAGAGGTGAGAGAAAGAGAAAAGAGAGA